>NC_135364.1:23027500-23327500 GCF_051622035.1 Arctopsyche grandis | reverse complement strand
AGAGGCTGGGCCGCAAAGGGTTAATAGTGTGAATGACCCTTAAAAAGGAGTACATACATACATAGTTGTATAAAAAAAACGATCCAATTTAAATTAAAATGTTATCTACGTAGTACTATAGTGTGTTTTCGGTAGTGAGATAAAAAGTGTTTGCGTTTTGTATTTGTGTTAGTTTAGGGGTGATTTTCGTGCCGGGGTCGTAAATCAGAGGCTGCGTTGCGAGTGCGAGTGGAAAACTGATAGTGAGATTGTTTATCTCGCTAATAGTCGCCGTCTCTCGACAGAGGGCGTTAGTGTCTGCAAGCCGTCTCCCCTCTCCTCGGGGGAAAAAGGCGCGCTTTTTAAATCGCAATAATCGTAATGCGGCCCATACATCTCTGCCACGTCGTCTCACCCCTCCCCAGCTTTCCGTTCACACAAGCTCATCCCACCAAGATCAGAGGCAAAACTAATAAATTGTCGGAAAATCTAGCACTAACTGCGAAACTTGCGACAGATTAATGTATAGAGGAAGAGGATTTGGAACATTTTTGAAAAGTCTCGCCAGTAACGCGGGGGAAAGTGCGCTGGTCGATTTTGTATCGTTTTCCAGCAACTGAAATGGAATGAATATACCATAAACATACATACATATATACATATGTACATACATTAATTTATTTTGTAGAGATAAACTGAATATAATCATAAAAAATCGTGATTTAGTTTTTGTCTCATATCAAATTGAATAAATTAAATGAGTAATTTGATTGCGATCGATGAAATCTGAGAGAACTCTTATTTTTTACAAGCCTCATATCAGGTTGCTTTCGATTTTTTGTCTGACAAAATTTGGGTTTTTATAAACACTCTTCCGATCGTTTTCAAACTTTGCCATTTTACTCGGTTTGCTCATCAATATATGTGGAAATCAAATCCACCAATACGATAGTGAAAAACTATCGTAATACACAGGTTTGAATAAAAACTGGATAAACGTCAGTCACTTTTTATAAATTCAAATTTCAAACGCGTCTTACACGATATTTTTGCACCATCGTAATAATGGCGGAGGATCCATTTACTTACATTGATGAGCAATATGGCAAAGTATTAAAACCATCGAATAAGAGGTAAATTTTTTCCTGAATTGTAATCGTAAAGGAGGTATGTAAAAATACTACAATATCATTCTTCTTGACGTCTATTGTTAAGTTGCCGTATTTATTTCCCTTTTTGCCACCCTCTCACTTTGTCAGATTTTAATTGTTTAAACGCCTATAACATTATCTTTTTCACACTATATAGCAATTAAATACCTATAATAGTAGGTATACACATGTATATAAAAACGGACGCGATATTTTTATGTATGGATGTATGTATGTATGTTTGTATGTATATGTATGTATTTGCGAGTGTATCGACAAGTATGGAGATTTAAAAAAAAAAAATAAGAATACCAGGAGTATACGCTATGCATAGGGATGTGGCTTGATGACCGGCCATGTCGAGGAGACGCAGGGAAGCAGGGTAGCGGGGGTGTGGGGGGGGGGGTGTGGAGCGTCTGGCATGTGCTCCTGATATTGAGCACGGCTCACTGGAAACGGGTGGCGTCAGCGTCCACAAGAATAGTCGAAATATGATTTTTCTAAGTGGAATTTTATTTAATTCTCATATAAAGACAATTTAATATATTATCCCTATTAATTATCAGGAGCTCAGAATATCGGAGGAGGTGATTACAGATTAAATTTTGGTATCAATTCCTTTCCAAAACCACTCGTCGAAATATCAAAGGGCACAACACTATTTTATAATTGTAGACAAAAACAATTCATGAATTTATGGATGTATAGAAATAAGTTATTTGGAAAAGGGCCATTTGTTAAAATGTAATGAATGATAATACTTTTAAATTTTATAATATTGGCAATGAAAACATTAGAGACAAATTGCCTTTACTTTAGAGATAAAAGTATGTAGAAGAGTGAGATGGAAAAAAAAAATAAAACATTTTAAAACGGATCATTTTTCTCACTAAAAAATTAATTTGCAGAAAAAAAACAAATTTTCCCTGGAATTTACTGTCATATTTCATTCTTAAAAATAAAAAATATAATTATTTTAACTTGAAAGCAATTACTTAAACTCATTTAGCTTAAGTAATATATGTAAAAAAAGGATTCTTTGATATATGTATGTACATATACATACATATATATGTATTTACAAGCGGAAACAAAAAACCTAATTAAGCATAAAAGGAATTTAGATAGGGATAATAATAAGCAAGAATACAATCTAGTAAATAAGGAAATTAAAAAGAGAATAGTCAGGGATGTCAGGGATTTTAACAGCAAGCTAATAGAAAATACCATTAAGAATAACCGTAGCCTGAAAAAGTGCAAACAGGATCTTTTCTTAGGCAAAAACCAAATGATCGCAATCAGATCAGAGAGCGGAGTAATAATTAGGAATAGAGAAGAAATCATAGACAGAGTTTACACGTTCTATGCAAAACTATACGAGAACGACAACAGCCAATTCCCCGCTCTGGAATCGACACACGGCCAAAGGGTTCCTGCAGTATTGCCTAGCGAAGTAGAGGCCGCGCTAAAAACTGCAAAGAACGGTAAAACCCCAGGGGAAGATAATATTCCTATTGACTTACTAAAATGTGGCGGCCCCCCCCTAATTAATATCTTAGCTAGGCTTTTCAGCAAATGCATCCAGAACCAAGCTGTACCAGAAGGATGGAATAACGCAACTATCATTATAATACACAAAAAAGGCGACAAAAGCGATATCAAGAACTACCGACCCATTAGTCTACTTTCAGCGGTCTACAAGCTCTTCACGAAGGTTATTACAGAAAGGCTGAAGAATATCCTCGACGAGAACCAACCTATAGAGCAGGCAGGGTTTAGGGCAAATTTCAGCACAATGGACCACCTCCAAGTAGTTGGCGAACTAATCGAGCGCGCCAACGAATATCAACGGCCATTGTGCCTAGGTTTCGTCGATTATTAGAAAGCCTTCGATACAGTTAGTCATAATGCAGTACTTAACACTCTAAAAACACAGGGAGTGCCGGAACCCTATGTGGGACTGTTAGCTGCAATATATAAGAATGCCACAGCTTCGGTTAAAATTTTTTCAGGTACAGATAGATTTTGCATAGGAAAAGGAGTAAGACAAGGAGATACAATCTCGCCCAAGTTATTCAATGCGGTGCTTGAGGGAGTTTTCAGGAAATTGGATTGGGATACAGCCGGAGTAAGCATCAATGGTCGCTTTTTGAGTCACCTTCGGTTCGCAGACGATATAGTTCTAATTGCTCGTGATTCAGATGACCTACTCATCAGACTAACACAGCTGGACAGGGAAAGTAGAAAAGTAGGATTAAAAATTAACGTAGATAAGACTAAACTAATGTTCAATAGTTATTGCATGCCTGATAGCATCCCCTTAGATGATAAACCAGTAGAAGTAGTAAATAATTATTTATATTTAGGTCAAATAATTGACATGTCTGGTAGTAAAAATGAAGAGATAAAGAGACGTATGAAATTAGGGTGGAGTGCATTTGGACGGATGAATGCTGTTTTTAAATCAAAAATGCCACTCTGCCTGAAGAAAAGGATCTTTGATCAATGCGTTTTGCCAGTGATGACGTATGGATGTGAAACTTGGACACTGAACGCCAAGATGCAAAATAAAATCCAATGCACTCAAAGAAGTATGGAACGCTGTATGCTTGGCATAACGAGGAAAGACAGGAAGCGGAACACGTGGGTGAGAAATATGACAAGGGTAGTGGACATAGTGGATAGAGTGAAGAGATTGAAATGGCAATGGGCGGGTCACGTAGCTAGGAGGATGGACGAAAGGTGGACAAAAGAAGTGCTTGAATGGTACCCGAGAGAAGGCAAAAGAGTAAAAGGAAGACCGCAAGGAAGATGGGTGAACGAAATTAGGAAAATGTGCGGAATGAGATGGATGAGTGTTGCGCAAAACAGAGACGAGTGGAAGCGTGTTGGAGAGGCCTTCATCCAGCAGTGGATGGCGAATGGCTGTAAATGATGATGATGATGATATGTATTTATGTATGTAGCAATGAATATTATACATAACAAGTTTATAAAAATTTATTTACAGCATGATTATATCAGAAAATGGTTAAGATCAAAATTGAATATTATTTTGTAATATGCAATCATTAAACGAAGCCTTTTATTATAATACAAGTGTTGGGCCCGTTGATTTCAACGGGTGGTTTTGAAAAGGAATTGAAACTCGAATAAAAATAAAGTTAAAGATATTGAAACGACTGGTTTCGGAAAGAAATTGATGCGCGAATTATAAATTACGAATGACAAATTACGAAGTGATTACGAATTACGAATTACGTTTTGTGCATCGCCGACGCCCCGACGCCTTTGCCCCCAGCGCCCCTGATGCCTTCGGCACCCCGGGGCCTTCGCCCCCAGCGCCGCCGACGCCTCCGGCGCCCCCAGCGCCCCCAGCGTCTCCGATGCCTCCGGCATCAAAAATGAAAAATATAAAAAAAATGAAAAAAAAAATATTGGTTCCCCATACTGCGGCCGTTGTCCGTCACATATTTACATATTTACATATGTACATATTTACCGACACATCGTTTTTATATATTTTATTTTATTTTATTTATTTTATTTATTTGGAAAATTTACAGTTTACAGTTTATTAGATTGATAGTAAAAAAAATATAATTATGTTAAGTAAACCATTAATAATTTTCACATATAGGTAAAAAAAGAAAAGCTCAAACATTTAAAATAAGAAACAAAAATGATAATAGAGTAAGATAGTTAAAGAAAACAAAAAAAGAAAAAAAATAGAAATAACAGTATAATAAAAATATCAGAATAATAAGAATAATAATATGATAAAAATTATGAAATAATATAAAAAATATAATATATAACAAAAAACAAAAAGACAAAATAAATACATCAAAATAAAAATTCATAATCATAATCATAAACTTTCATTAAAATTAATCATCGAAAAACAAATTTGCAATAATTACTCTAGCTTGTATAGCATTAATATTAAATAAGTCAAACATAGAAATTGTTAAGATTAGTGTGTTGACGGTGGAGCTTGCACGCCAGATGAATGAGCTTCTTCCATAATTAGAAAAAGTATTAGGTATGTAAAGGAGCTCATTACATCTAGTCATTCTATTTGGTACACGCAATGATAGTCTGCTCAATAATTGAGGACAGTCAATCAAGCCGTTAAGGATGTTCAAAATTGTTGAGATGTCAGCTATCTCCCTTCTTTTGACAAGAGGAAGTAGATGCTGACACCTACAAGCATCTTCATAGGAAGTATAGGTTAATCCAAAACGGCTACTGACGTACCTCAGGAATCTCTTCTGAATGCGCTCCAATCTGTCTCTTGCACCAGAGTAATCTGGGTTCCAAACTTGGGATGCAAACTCAACAATACTTCTTACGTATGCACAATATAGTATTTTGTATGATTTTATAGAAGTAAAGCATTTGGAGGACCGGATGACGAACCCGAGGGCCTTCGACGCTCGAGCTACAACATTGTCAATATGTTTACTAAAGGATAGATCAGAGTTTAAAAAGACTCCCAAATCCCTAATTTCCGATACCCTTGTGAGTCTATGTCCGTTAATTGAATGAGGAAAGTCAACTGGACATAGTTTTCTGGTGAAGGTTATGCAGGAGCATTTTGCTACATTAATTTCCAACTTATTTATGCTGCAATAAGCCTCTAGTCTGAACAAATCATCTTGTAGGGCCAAAGCATCATTTCGGTTGTCTATTCTCTTGAAAATCTTCATATCATCAGCAAATAATAGTACATTTGAATTCTGAAAATATTTTTCAATATCGAAGATGAAAATATTGAATAATAGAGGTCCCAAGAGGGAGCCTTGTGGAACACCAGAAGGAATATTCATCCATTTCGATATAAATTCATTTAATGAGACAGCCTGTGATCGACGCGTAATGTATGAGGTGAACCATCTATAGAGATCACCATGAATACCGATCTGTAAAAGTTTTTCAAGGAGAATATCGTGATCAATCTTGTCAAATGCCTTACTATAATCTGTATATATAGTATCAACCTGAGACCGATCGTTCATGGCATTAGTAACGAAATCATTAAATAGTAGTAAATTTGTTGTAACTGAGCGTCCTTTCTGAAAACCATGTTGTTGCATACTAAGAGATTGCGAGATAGCTGGAAAAAGTTGGTCGTACACTAATTTTTCTAATATCTTAGCAAATATACATAGCTTTGATATAGGCCTGTAATTGGAAATTTCGTTTTTTTTTCCTTTCTTATGTACAGGAGATATGAATGCTGATTTCCAGATACAAGGTACAAGGCCCTCACTAATAGATCTTTTATAGATAATGGTTAGTGGTAAAGTTAGGCTTTCAGCACATTTTGAGATAAAAATTGGAGAAATTAAATCTGGGCCTGCTGTTTTATGAATATCAGTTGATTTCAAAATATTTAATACTTTTTCACTTCGAATTTCAATTGATCCAATTTCAGAGGAAGATGTGACAGAACAGACGTTGGTTGGTAAGGGATAAGAGGAAGTCGATTGATTAGAGACCGGTTTAAGGAACGTCGAGTAAAAGAAGGAAGAAAACAAATTACAAATGTCCACCCCCGTATCAGCAGTAATGTCACCATGATACAGAATATGAGGTAGGACGTTGTTTTTGTTCCTTGATTTAATGTAGGACCAGAATGCTTTGGGATTCAAGGAAATGTCGTTTTCTACTAAAGTCATATAATTTTTGAAACATTCTTTCTCTAAAGTTTTTGCCCGATTGCGTAATAGTACAAAGGTATGATGGTCAGCCAGGTTGTTATAATTTTTGAATTTCTTAAAAAATTTGTACTTTTCCTTCAGGACTTTTTTTAGGGGTGCAGTATACCAAGCGGGAAATTTTCTACTTTGAACATGTTTCTGTGGGATATATTTATCCCTTAAATTATATATAAGATTATAAAATGAATTTACAGCATCATCAAGAGAAACAGTATGTAAATAAGACCAAGAAACAGATTCAAGAACAAGAAACGAGATTCAAAAGAGTTTAATTCATTTTGAATCTCGTTATAGTTACCAAGATCAAAAAGGAATCTAGTATAAGGTTTAGATTTAAGTGATCGATAAAAAGTTAGATCAGCAGTAATTAACAGAGATTTATGATAAGGATCCTCAGGAACGAGAGGATCTAAGCAGGCATCTACTACCAAATGTTCATTTGATAAAACTAGATCAAGAATACGGCCGAATAAGTTAAGTACTCCATTATATTGTTTAAAATTACAAAAATGTAATGCATCAATAAGAGTCATTTCGGTGCTTCTTAACGAATTGATAGGTATAAGTCCTCCTCTGGAGATATCCTGGGACCATTGGATGTTACTTAGATTGAAATCTCCAACAATTAAAAATCTATCATCCGGGTAGTTAGTTGAAATAGTAGACATGTTTTCAAGAAAATTAGTAAGTTGAGTATTAAAAGAATTACCTATGTTCTCAGAACATAAATACAATACACATATATGAAATTTGAGAAGGTTGCGATGATTAGTGGTGCTGCGTAAAATGAGAGATATCCAGATATCCTCCGCAGAAGAGTGCCACTCTGGACGTGAAACAACTCCAAGTTCACGCTTAGTTGCCACAAGGCAACCACCACCACGTATTTGGTTTAAGCTAACATAATTACGATCTCTTCGCCACACTATATATCTTTCATCAAAGAGTTCCTGATCACTTATAGTGTCCATCAACCAAGTTTCAGTAAGCAAAATAATATCATAATTGGACATGTTTATATTTCGTAAAAAAATATCAGTTTTTGTACGGAGACCACGTACATTTTGATAATATAAATTAATAGAATCCATTAAGTGGTCTCAGAAAAATAATAAAAAGGTACTCACACACATATATATATGTGCATATACAAATGCATATAAACACATACACACATATGTACATACAATTATACACGAAAATACACATGTCAATATGTATGCAAACATAAAAATGAAACGTATTAATAGAGTAGGAAAATAAAGCACATGGAAATAAGGAACATGGAAAGTACACAGAATAAAATATAGCAATGTAATAAAAATAAGATAAATTGTAAAACGTAAATAGAATTGGCAATTGATGAGTACGTAGTGATAGACGTGTAGATATCTAGAAGCATAAATATCAGCAGTTATGTGTATATGAATATAAATATACACATACATACTTGCATCCATAGAAGCGATACGGAATTACCGAGCAAACCATCACTCGTGATACCAATTGAGTTAAAATAAAATTAATAAAGCGAATTATATAGTTTTTTGGCAAGTATTTGTTCATAATATAATAATAAACAATGATTTAGATGACAATTGATGATAGAATTGAAAATAAAGTGCGTTCAGAAATATAAGAAAGAACC
Source organism: Arctopsyche grandis (assembly GCF_051622035.1). NCBI lineage: Eukaryota > Metazoa > Arthropoda > Insecta > Trichoptera > Hydropsychidae > Arctopsyche > Arctopsyche grandis. The sequence goes on along the minus strand of NC_135364.1, from coordinate 23,318,996 downwards.
AATAATTAATAAAGAAAACAAAAACCATAATATATGGGTAGAATTGATAGAGTGCATAAAGATAGACGTATAAGCCTACATGCGTAGGTAAGCATAGACATATGTATACAAATGAGCATGCATCAATAATTATAAACAAAGATATAGAACTGTTGTTCAAATAATAATCATTGATGGTAGTAAATGAATCTGAACATATATTAACAAAGTGAAAAATGGAATTAACCAGTTTATATTCTTTAACAATAATATTAATATTAAGACAATAATCAATAATAGAAGTGAAACTATAGTTATAAATAGAGCAAAAAGTATGGAAGAAATTACAGTAAAAAATGTAATTGCATGTACAAGTATATGTAATTATAAATGAAGATATAGAATCAATTATCAAACAACAATTATTGATGATAGCAATTGAATTGAAATAAGTATAAGCAAAATAAAATATGGAATTAGTTAGTGTATATTCTTTGATAATAATATTTATATTCAAATAATTATTATTAATAAAAGTGAAAATATAGTAAAAAATATGGTGGAAAATACAGTAAAAAATAAAGTAAGAAATGTAGATATAAAATATAGAGAAGAGAATAACAGGATCGGTAAATATAATTGTCACATAAAAGAGAAGGTAAGAAAAATATAAATAAAAAATTAGAATTGATTGCTTATTCATTGAAAAAATATTTATATAATCTTTTTTAGGTCGTCCAAAGTCTTTATGTGTAGAATCTTTGAAGTGGAGTTTTTTCTTAAAAGTATGTTTGAATTTCTTACCCAGACGTATTGAAACCCCTTATCTTTAGCATAGGATTTTGTTGTGGTCAAAAGTTGCTTATTGGCAATGGTTAATTGATCATTTATGTAGATTTTGGTATTATCAACACCAACACCTATATCATTAACTGTGAGATTCTTGTGTTTACGGGTAGTCGCAACAAAGTCTTCTTTAATATATCTATTGATGAAGCTCACTACAAGTAGTTTATCCGAAGTGCGGGTGGGAACTCTAGTGATATAATTAATTTCTGATTTTGGAATATTGCAATTTACAGTTTTGGAGATCGAGTCAAAAATATTAAAGACGTTTTCATTATTTTTACAAGGGATTCCTTTTATTTCAACATTGTTGAGCCTTAATCTCTGTTCATTGCTTGCGATTTTATTTTGTAATACATCAACAATATTCTTAAGTGACTCGATGTCTTTAACTTTATCCTCTACTGCACTTATCCTATTTTCGGCCTCAATAATCTTTGAACTGTTAAATTCACAAGTAGCTTTGAGGTCGCTAATATCAGTTTTTATCGTTTTTATGTCCTCTGCAAGCGACGGCAGGCATGATATGTTACGTTTGATATCCAGGATCTCCGTAAGTAGTGTACCCAATGACGGCGAAGGTGACTCGGTCAAAGACTGAGGACTTTGTGGATTACGGCATCGTGGACACTTCCATGTAGCCCTTTTAGTAGCTCCCAATTTATTGTAGCCGCCTTCAGTAATTTTGGCACAATTAAAATCGTAATGCCTCTTACAATTAGCACATTGAACTCCATTAGAAAATTGCGTTTCACAAGATGCACAACACTGCATGATTGCCAAATTGAATTGAACTAAAGGTTGACAATCTATGAAATTCACTCTGCGAACGAGAATGTATGGACTACCCACTTGAAACTTGAATTTATATTTTTTGAAATTATTATGAATATCTAATCTATAATTTGGAAAGAGACTTTGTATGTAAATATCCTTGGTCGTCGTCGTTTTCGTCGTTTTCGTCGTCGTCGTCCGTAGATCGGTGACGTCATCGAACACGTGATTCGATTTTTTTTTTTTTTTCGATCCATGGGCGCCGATTTGTTTTTTTCGTTTCAATGGATTCACCCCCGCGGGGGCGCAAGGCGAGTAGCTTCATGGGGCCCCGCCAGGGGCGCCACAAGGGGCGCAGCCCCGTGGGGCTCAAAAGGGGGCGCCACAAGGGGCGCAGCCCAGTGGGGCCCCGAAGGGGGCCCGGGGGGCCCAGCCTCATGGGGCGCAGCCCCATGGGGCTCAAAAGGGGGCGCCACAAGGGGCGCAGCCCCGTGGGGCCCCGAAGGGGGCCCGGGGGGCCCAGCCTCATGGGGCGCAGCCCCATGAGGCTCAAAAGGGGGCGCCACAAGGGGCGCAGCCCCGTGGGGCCCCGAAGGGGGCCCGGGGGGCCCAGCCTCATGGGGCGCAGCCCCATGGGGCTCAAAAGGGGGCGCCACAAGGGGCGCAGCCCCGTGGGGCCCCGAAGGGGGCCCGGGGGGCCCAGCCTCATGGGGCGCAGCCCCATGGGGCTCAAAAGGGGGCGCCACGAGGGGCGCAGCCCCGGGGGGGCCCAGCCTCATGGGGCGCAAATGGGGCTCAGTGGGGCCCCATGGGGCTCAAAAGGGGGCGCCACAAGGGCCCCGTAGGGGGCCCGGGGGGCCCAGCCTCATGGGGCGCAAGCCCTAATAGGCATTAACTAAGGGGGGCGAAGCCCTAGACGGCAATTAATCATGGGGGCGCGGAGGGGCGAAGCCCTAAAAGGCAACTGATCATGGGGGCGAAGCCTTAGACGGCATTTAATCATGGGGGCGCGGAGGGGCGAAGCCCTAAAAGGCATTAACTAAGGGGGGCGAAGCCCTAAACGGCAATTAATCTTGGGGGCGCGGGGGGCGAAGCCCTAAAAGGCAACTGATCATGGGGGCGAAGCCTTAGACGGCATTTAATCATGGGGGCGCGGAGGGGCGAAGCCCTAAAAGGCATTAACTAAGGGGGGCGAAGCCCTAAACGGCAATTAATCTTGGGGGCGCGGGGGTGAAGCCCTAAAAGGCAACTGATCATGGGGGCGAAGCCTTAGACGGCATTTAATCATGGGGGCGCGGAGGGGCGAAGCCCTAAAAGGCATTAACTAAGGGGGGCGAAGCCCTAAACGGCAATTAATCTTGGGGGCGTGGGGGGCGAAGCCCTAAAAGGCAACTGATCATGGGAGCGAAGCCTTAGACGGCATTTAATCATGGGGGCGCGGAGGGGCGAAGCCCTAAAAGGCATTAACTAAGGGGGGCGAAGCCCTAAACGGCAATTAATCTTGGGGGCGCGGGGGGCGAAGCCCTAAAAGGCATTAACTAAGGGGGGCGAAGCCCTAGACGGCATTTAATCATGGGGGTGCGGAGGGGCGAAGCCCTAAAAGGCATTAACTCAGGGGGGCGAAGCCCTAAACGGCAATTGCTCATGGGGCGTGGAGGGGCGAAGCCCTAGAAGGCAAAAAAAAATTTTGATTTTTTTTTTTGATTTTTAAAAAAATTTTTTTTTAATTTTTTTTTTATTTTTTTTTTATTTTTTTTTTATTTTATTTTTTTTGATTTTTTTTTTTATTTTTTTTTTATTTTTTTTTTTAATTTTTAAATTTTTTTTTAATTTTTTTTTTTTTTTAATTAAATTAGCTTAGTCATGTTTAAGCGGTTTATATTATAAACACTGAGCGAAGCCGGGTAATACAGCTAGTATTTTATAAGTACGAATTAAAAATAGCACAACAGGAACAAACTTTGATTGACAGATCTTTTTATTTTTTTTATTTTTTTGTGTTTTTTAGACCGTTTAGGTACTTTAATTAAATATTATTTATGGAAGAGCTAATAACGGTGCGAATGCGTCATCGATCGACAACGAACGACGGCGAACTATATATACATAGTATTCGATTTCAAGACTTTATAAAACTTAAATATTTAGATATGAGACCAACGATAAAATTATAAAAACACACCTTAACATTTTTACTTGCAATCAGAATAGCAGTTGAGTTTAACTCGATTACAACGTCTCACCTTCGCGCTACAATATTAAAAAGGTTTCGACAGTTTCCCTTCCCTTTTTTTTATTTTTTACTCCTTTAACCCAATGCCCGGGTATTTTTCTTTTTCTCAGAATTTTCACCCATCTCCCTCGCTTCCTCTCAATCCATATAACCGCTTCGTTCGGTCCAACTTAAAAGTCGAAGCTCGTTAGCGATTCTGTCTGAATGCTCGCGAGACAGAGCCAGTCCCTCCACTAGTATGAATGTAGGTACATACATATGTATACGGCGCCAAGCTTTTTGCCCACAAAAGCACTATTTGCGGTGCGTGCGCTTTCCAAAACAATTTTATTCCAACTCTAACCGAACTAAACATCCCTTTCTTACCGTTGTCCTAACTCGTGGAACGCTTCAAAATTTGACCCGACCTCTCAGAATCGAAACTTTCACAGCGAGCGCGTGACTTTATAACGAAACAATAACGGGGGACCCAAAGGATATGTACCACTTTTTTCTTGAACAAATCACATTTTATTATTGAACATTGGAATTTTTTTACACTATTTGATTTCTCAACCCTACTATTTAGGTAGGGTTGTCAGATTTCATGCAAGTCAAACCGGTACACCCCCACCCCCAAAAAAAATCAAATCAAATAATTTTTAATTTATATTAAAAAAATTAATTATATTAATGACTTAAATAGGAATAAAGGCAGTCATAAAAAATAAATTTAAAAACAATTGAAAATATAATATAAACCAACGAATAGGAACAAAAGCAACCATAAACATCTAAATTAAAAATAATGAGAACCAATAGACCAAATTTTATAAAATATAGAGTGAAAAAAGAAATAGCGTTTAAGCAATTAAAGCTAGATGACAGCGAAAACGGATATTCACCAAAAAAAACGCCGAAGCGAGCGCAGTAGGCGAACAATGCGACCGAACATTTTGAGCCATTAACGTCAGGCACTTATTCGTGGGAGAATTTTCAAACGCGTCTAACACGATATTTTTACACTATCGTAATGGCGGAGGATACATTTACTTATATTGATGACCAAAAATCAACGTTTATAATTGGCCAGAAAGTCACATTGAAGTTTATCTGTTTGGTCTTTCTGGTATACATATACATACATATACATATATAAATTTAAAAGCTTTTCAATTTTTGTTTTTAATTTCTATATTATTCATTTTTATAATTGTTATAACTATTATTAATTGCTAAATTATTAATTTTTTTAATACTGGATGTATCTGTACATATGTACATATATTATATTTAAAAAAATAAAAATAAAAGATCTTGGACACCTGAACTGACTTCACCGTTTTTGGAAAAGATCATTAAGCTTCAAGCACAATTTAACGATCGGTTGATGATTTATATGGGATGTGGCACCTTTTTGTTGAAACCAAAGCTATGTATTCACATCCATGATTCGGATATAATCGTTGAATTAATTAAACCATAAACGGTTTGATTCAATTTAATGCCTATAAATTAAGCTATAATAGTGAACGATATCGCGTTCCACGTATAACTGTCATAAATGTCATAATTTTCATATACAAAAAACATTTCAAATTTTCACTTCAGAAATAGAATGAGTTTTATTTAATAAAAACTTCAACATAACCGTTGGATCAACCGCTATATACCGCAACAGTATCAAGTGTCGTATCTTTCATAATACGATATCGCGCTGTGGACGAGTCTCACTGAGGACAAATTCAATTTAAAAATATACCCACGGATAAAAAGAATCAGAATCCGAATGGCGTCAAACATTAAGTCAATATACATGAGAGAAATGCGTTTCAACCCCTTCGTTCCGTTTTGTTTTATTTCGTTCGAGCTTATTTACGGCCGCGCATTAAGACCAACTCGTCCACCGGTAAATTTGTTTCGTCGACTGGGGATAAATCGCAAATTCGATAGTACGAAATCGACTACGCAAGGTGAACTACACGCAGAAAGGGGTCAGAAAGACACGGGCAAGAAGAAGATGGAATAATGAAAAAAAAGGAGAAGCGTTCTTAAAAGAATGGCAAGAAGGTGAATGTAGCGAGATATACTACATAGAAATACTCCAGAGTATTTGCTGAACCATTAGGTTTTGATTGGCTTCAGTGTTTTGTTCGGTAAAGGGAATGTATTTGATACACGTTTGCGATGTCGATCTGTATTTAAACTTGTAATAACATCAAATTAAATGCATCGATATACATACATATGTATCAGTGGCGTGCGGTGACTTTTCAACCAAAGGATGCTGTACAAAACACGATCAGTTTATTTTTTTTTTACAGTTTAATTTTATTTTATTCTTCCAAACATTTTCATATTTATATTTATTAAAATGTCTTTGATATGTTTTCATTTTTTATTGAATGGCTTATCAATATTGGTGTAGGTTTTGGGCTCTTAACAATAATCTCTTTTTCATTATATGGTAGAGAAGCAAATGTCCTTAATAATATATTTTTAATTAAACAATTGCAATTATTACTAACAACGGCAATAAATTCACTTGCATTGTTACGTTGGCTATCTATATTTAGGGACATAATAAATAATAAATAATAAATTAAGACGTAATAAATAACTTAGGACGTAACGTACGGAATATCAATCAACGAATCAAGCGAAAGTCCATACAAAAAAAGCGAATCAAGTCCATACATACGCAAAAGGAGATTTTGCTTCCAGGGCAAGTGTCGCGCGAGCGAGACGACTCTCACCTATGCACATACGCAGGAGTGACTGCTCACTTGTGCGCATGCGCAAAAGATTTGTAGAGAACTTCAGCATCCAAGACGATACGAGCTTGGTGTGACATAAAAGAACCCCCCTTTCAACGAGATGTTCTTTTATGTAAATTTTTGATCAGATATAAGATCGTATATATCATAATCACGTAATCAAAAATAAATGAAAGATAAATAAAACTAAGAAGTTCAGAAAACAAACGGTATGAAAATATTTTTGACGTAAATTTTAAGGGATGCGCAGCATCCACAGCATCCATGGAAGGCACGCCACATTTTAAATATCATTAATTAAATCGATCAATATATTTAAAATAAAAATAAATGAAGTCTAACTGAATCAAATTCACATTGAAACTGTCGAGAAAATTTTAATCTTGGACTTCTTTTTATATATTTGACAGCAATCAAATTAACAGTGGTTATTTAAACTAGAATTCTGTTTGGAAATTTTTGAATTAATAGATTTCCATTTGCAAATGAGACCAAGACATACCTTGTAAGTATTATTATAATATTTTTATTAGCTCTGTTAGTTCAGAGACATTCTTGACTCATTGGAATGAAGATATTGACGAGATGTATCTACTATGTAGAAAATGTATTGTAATATGACTAAATTTCAATTACTGGATGTATGAAAATGAAACTCTGGTTTATTTTAAAATCAAGTTTAAAACCACTTATGTTATAAGTTATTTATATCGAAAATTTCTCCCATTAAGAGCTTAGATTCCCAATCTGAAGACAACATTTAAATTCAAGCGATTTATGTACTTATTCAACTCTTACCAAACCGAACGAGTTCGATTTGAATAGGTTCTACCACCCAACAGAGCAACTGTATACAACTCGATTGCAGGAAACTGAAATTATTAATGCGTCAATCATGTTAGAAATAAATTTCGTTCAAATCGCACTCGTTGCATTGTGCAAGAAACGAGTTTCGCAAGTATATCAGCATCGCGGATACTTGTACTTGGAGAGTTTCGCACGGAGCGCTTGCGGGCCCACAATGCACTGAACGACATTAAAAACTTTTTAATTGCTTCTGAATTTATAAAGTATATCGATGTCACCTGGTTAGTGCTACGGTGCGGTTATGCCGACGTAGACCATTGCCTATAGTGAGTTTCTGCGGCCTTTTATTAATACGTGGTTCGTGCTGAGAGAGCGTAGCAAGTTCTACGCCACAACCATTAAAACACACGTTCCCCTAAGAAAGTTATGAAAATGCTCGCCAATCGCCTATTTTCTAGGCCAATGCTTCGTGAACGGGGTGTCGCCTACTGTTTGCGAGTTGTATGTACTTATGATGGTATTATTATTTATTAAAATCACATCAATGTACAGTACAGGTCGGAAAAATGGGCACTTTTAAAGAAATGTATTTCTTTTTAATTCATAAAAATGATAAATCATTGCACATATTATATCAAACAAATATATTTTTTTGTTTTACCTATGTACATGTATACATATGTATGTATGAGTATATGTATGTACTTATGTTGATAGATGTCAGTTTCGTTTTCTATAGATTATGTCATTTTCATATTATCAGGAAATGTGTTCGTGTATCTACGAATTTCAAGGAAAATTCGATGTAATATTAATCCTATTACACTAAAATTTCGTACCCAATTATGAATTTTAAGTTTCATCGAATTTCATGTAAACCTCATTTTTATGAACTATTAGCTGAAACTGGCATGATTTGCAATGCCACTTATTCCTATTTTCCAGTTCCGGTTTTTCTCGTTCCCGTTTCCGTTTTTGGGTGATTTTTTTTACAGAAACCATCGCGGTCATGCACGTAATAACTCATGTAAGTTTCATCGCAATCATTTGAATTGTATGGGAATGTATACGACACTGACAGACAAACAGACAAACATTGATTTATATATATATATATATATATATATATATATATATATATATATATATATATATATATATATATACATATATATACTAATATATATACATATATTAGGAAGAAAAAAATCGATGGTATTTGCTGAGGTTGTACTTTGGGATGATGTTAATTCGAAGGCCGTGCCTTTCCTTGGACTCGAACCTAATTGCAATGTGGATGTACGCGCTGAGAATAACCAACCGGTCGCCGATTTCAAAGAAGCCTTCGTTTTCATCCCCTCGGGGCCCCAAACTCAAAGGTAATTCCAAGTTTCTTTCCAACTGTTACGTACGTAAGCGCTCGTATCGGAGGGCCGATATCGTCGATTCACCTGAAAAGCCCTCCGGCGCCAACCCCATAACGAACCTTAAATTCACACTAAAAATATTTGAATTCCTCCACAAAAAGCAGGAAAAGTGTATTCGAGCGCTAGTTAATAGTCTTATTTTCAAACAAAACAAAGCTTTTATTCAAACATTTAAAGTAAGTTTATATATGTAAGTACGTATTTGGTTAAAATTCATTTTCTTTTTTAATTTGCATTTTTAAAAATAGAGACAGTGATGTGCTGTCGATCTGGTGCAATATAACTGGGCAACCATTTCGTTTTTTGACCAAAGTGTCTTTCAATCAGTATTACTTGGAGGAGTGGTGGCCTCATGAGAAGGTTTGTATAGGTTGACTTCATTAACCTTTAAAATGGATTTAACAATAAGTTGTTTAGATGGTTTGCTCTAATCTAAATCTAATATATAATTTCGAAAGAGACTTTGTATATATATATATATATATATATATATATATATATATATATATATATATATATATATATATATATATATATATATATATATATATATATATATATATATATATATATATATAAGGTTTGTTGGTAATCGAAAAATATATCAAAGTTTCAATGATGACGATTCGATATGGTTAAGTATTATTTTTTTTCGATTCAAATAAATTTAACGAAAAAAATGCATATTTATTATAAGATTAGCCATGTTTAAGCTGTTTATATTACAAAATATTAGTATATAATGTTTTGGATGAATCGAAAAGATTTCAGTAAACTTGGGCTCTGAAGGATAGAATGGTGCGAATGATACGTATTTTATATGACGAGATAGAATGTGATATTCATGAATAATACATTTATATAAGATAGCAGATGTATGTATAAATGAAGAAGTATGTATGTAGGTACTAGGTATTCCAATATCAGTGCTACCGAAACCGGTTCTGCCTATTTTTGCTCGAATTTAATTCTTCGGCACTAGTGGTAGTAAAAAATAGGTTACCGATAGTAACGATAAGTAACAATTTAATTGTTATAAATTAAAAAGATAACGTTGTTTCGGCTAGATTTGTCGAAAAATGAGTCAACACTCCTAATATCCTATTTGACCTGTTATTCAAAGGAGCGGCAAATCAAAAATTTAAAATCAAAGGTATCTGAAACTATTTCCGAATATTGATTTATAGCTCACTGTTAACAAAAGAAGCCTCAACACCTAGTTTTTCACTTGAAAATTATTTGAATAATTCAAATAATTGAATTTTATTGCACCAATTGCTTAAATATACCATAACTGGTATCTTTTGGTACTACCGGTAGTGATTAAAATAATTTAGGTAGTATCAATAGTGGCAAATTTCAGTGTTTTTGGAATTCTTAGTAGCTACATATGTACGTTGTACGTACATATGTACATGTACATAGGCGAATACATATGATATATTCTCAAATGATTATATGGAAAATGGATGCTGTGGATACTCTCACTATTCCCAAATGAATGTATAATAAAATAAAAAGAAGCGAAATAGAAAATTAATCAAAAAATTTTGACTCCGAGTTAATACAAATTTTCATTTATATAATAGTACCTACTGTTAATATTATAAGAATTTTAGCATAAAATACTCAATTTTATTCAACCAAACTAATGAATAACAGTTGGTATGTTCATATGTACCTTTCGATAGATGAATTCGTATTAAATTTAATTTAATCAAAACAAGATATAATATGTATTCAAAATACACCAATAGGAGTGAAAACAAAATCAACCTAAAAATATCTATAATTTGAAATTACTTTTTAATTTATTCGGCCATTTTCATATCGATGTACACAAACATTGACGAATTTAAATTTGAAAATACACATCCATCACAGGGATACAAAATCACAGCCATCCGTGCGTATAGAATTTAATTTTGAAAATTTATCAAGCAGACTCGCGCCCCGAGGCGAGGTTATACAATATACATGGGTTTGTATTTGTTTTTCTCTCATTTAGTTGGCAAAACAATAGGTTCACGTCCCATTAAAAGGGTGGGGTCTTGTTGATTTTGGCCCGGCGTCAAGACGCAGTTGCTGACCCTTCGGGATAGGTACCCCATTCAGTGCCTTCAGTACCTGAGACCGGGGGAGGGGGTGCCATTTATGCGTCCCACGTGAGACCGCAATTCGAAAACCACCCCCTTAACTGGCTAAACTGCTGGCGCGTTTAAAATTGGACCCCCGGCCCCGTGCCACGAGACATCGAACGCATAATGATTGGACTCCCAATCGGCTACGCACGTTGCCAATAAATTCAGAATCGATCATAACCATTTGTAAAACTGTCTTCTCTTTTCGTCTATACTGGTGAGTCAATGATTATGATATTATTCATTTATTTTATTTATTTATTTATTTTTTACATATATACCAGGAAGGCCTTACAGGTAACCCCAATGCACCTTCCTGGCCAATTACAAACATTGCAGCATTTTTTTTTATTATACAAGTTGCTGAATTACGAGACACTGAAAAACTCGCAAATTAACGAGACACCTATGAATTTTACACAAATTTTATTGTAATTTTACATAAATTTTACTATACATTGAGTTTATATACTCTTCCTTAAAACAATTAAGTGTTTAAGACACGTGTCGTACAATTTTGGTTAGTCATTGTTTAAAGGTGTGCTATAGATCAATGGTGTTACTTATTAAATTAGGTGTGCCACAAATCAATGGTGCTACTTATTAAATTAGGTGTATCACAAATCAATGGTGTGTCTTATCCCTACTGGTTAGTCGACTACATTGATAAGCGAGGTACATAACAATAAATATGTACATGACTCTGCATACGTCAATATATGAACATGAAAATACGTATACTCCGAAATTGCATTTGATTAAATATAGATACCGTACATATGTACATACATACTCATAGCAGGGAAGCAAGGTGTCTGTTTAACACGATCGAGAATTAATCTTATAATCCGACGTCGACGCCGCGGGCGCGTATGGGCGTCGTCGTAGACCGGAAGCTGGACGTCGACCGCATCCCAACGATCCCGTTCTATGTGTATAGACTGTGTATGTATATGTATGTGTTTGTATATCGAGCTCGCCCTTTTATGGAAGTAAATTTCAACGTCGCAATATGAATTTTAATCGCTCGTCGTCTCAGACGCTGCTCTGAGGCTATTTAAGTGCCCAATAAAAAGCTTTGCTACAAATTAAACGTCGTTATAAGCCCATCTTATTATATTCTCTAGTATTTGCTTTCACTTTAAAAAAAAAAAACATTTTTACTTTAAAGACCAAAAAATGTATGTAAAGGAGCTACCTTTTATCGCTCGAGATGATAACAAGCGTCCTTGTCGTAAGTAAATATTTGCAGCACTTAGTATTTAATTAAAAGAATTTATTTTTACATTATACACAATGTTGAATAATGGTAAATTATTAAAGGTAAATATAGCCAGCAGATAAGCACAGTGGTTGTGTTAATGTTCAGCGCTGAGTTGACCTCGATTGAAAATAATTTATTCCTAGTATTTCGGCAGTACTGATGGTCAGACTTGAATATTTGTGTCAATCGTTTCTAATCGAAGTTTGTCAGTTTATATGATTTCATTGTTGAAACGGTTCCTCATAAAATTGGCAAAAATCATCTTTCCTGTTGTCACAAATCTTCTGTATTTATTGTATGTACAATTTGTAAAAATTATGTACACATCTATAATCCATAGTTCTCTCAGTGGATTATTATTTAATTAATTAATTGTTATTTCGTGTTCTTCAGCTTCTCAAAATACAGTGATTTATGTAATAAAAACCGCTGATTTCGGATTTATAATCTAATAGTAATAATCTAACTAATTTATCTCTTGATGTAAAAAAAATGTATAATAGCTTGTACTAAAAACTAATACAGACTCAATTTCTAGCGATGGCTTTTATGTTTGTTTTAAATAAATAAAAATAATATTTTAAAATTGGAATAAATTATTATTAAAATATGTACGTAATAGTGCTATTAAATTATTCTCCACTTTTATAGAGAACTAGCGGCTATTTTCCGGCGTTGTTCGAAACTCTGTGAAGATAGACTTTAAGCGATTGTGTACTGATTACAATGTTGTATAGTATTTATAAAAGAAGTGTGAAATAAATAGGTACGTTTGTCTGTAGTTTTTTGAGCTTTTAGTCGATGGGAGATTAGTGAGTGATTTTTTTTTCCATTTTTCCTATACGACTCCTAGATTCAGTGAAGATTCATGGAGTCGTATAGGAGCCTATCGGATACAGACATACATATGTATGTACATCGTTTGAGTTTTATATACGTATATAGATGAACCATAAATTATATATATATATATATATATATATATATATATATATATATATATATATATATATATATATATATATATATATATATATATATAATTATTTATAGATTTATATTATAACTGAATATGCAAATGAAAAATAAACCCATAGAGAATTAAAATTATATATTTTAAAGGTTATATACATATGGGCAAAAAAACAAACTGCATAAATATTCAAAATGAAGAAAATTCAATTGAACGTTATTCTATTAAACTTTCCACATAAAACCTTTTTGTATTGTACTTGAACAGTTCAATGTTTATTTTTAAACATTTCAACGTTTAATGTGACTTTGTATAAAACACATTACGTCATGTTACAAAAAAATATTACATTTATCTGTTAGTAACTTGGTTAAATTTTTTTTTTACAAGCTTCTTCTATATTCAACTTCGCTCATTGGTCTGACAATATATGTATATTATATCCTACATTCTTCCGATAGTTTTGAAAATTTGCCATTTTACGCGGTTTGCTCAACAATATATAATACATTCAAATGCATCCCGCCAATACGATGGTGAAAAATAATCGCAATAGACACGTTTAAAAAATACAACAATTTTGACCACCTTGACGTCTTATGGTAAGTAGACTTATATATGTATATTCGCCTATCCGCCACCCTCTCGTTTTGTCAGATTTTAATTGTTTAATTATCCATATTAATAATTTAAATATGATCCGTTATAGTTGAAAGTGGCATACGTCCTTCATACGTTTTCTTCATTTTGAGAAATATTTCGCAAAACATTAAATGTAATGTTTTGCGTTTAGCAATATTTAAAAATACTGGTGGCCTGTAATATGTTTATTCTGGAAATATCGAATTAAAGTAAGTGATAACAATATGTTAATTAAGTCAATCAGGAAGTATTTTTGGAACTGAAAATCGGCCTTCCGTCACATCAAATATAACAGATCATATGTACAATATTTATTTTTACATCTATTGATTTTAGTTTTTTACATAATTTTTACAAATTGTACATACAATAAATACAGAAAATTTGTGACAACAGGAAAGATGATTTTTTGCCAATTTTGAGGAACCGTTTCAACAATGATGAGATAAAATTGGCAGACTCTGATAAGAAACGATCGATTTGGAGTCACAAATACCCCCAAATCTAACCAGTAGTATAGCGGATCGAACCCACTGGTCAGTTGGTGTTAAACATACACGCTACCATTGAGCCATACTGCTGGCTATATATGTATTATATAATATATTATAATTTTGTAAATTCTCCGCACGAATTTCAGACAAGTCTATTTTTATTCACTCATAAGTGACCCATTGCGTTGTAAAACGACACGACGTACAGTGGCTTTAATTTCATGCAAGGAGATTTTAAAGTTTACACCGGATGTGGGGTGATATGCATGCAGGATCCGGTGTGCAGCTCATGGGGGAAGTTGTGCAATATGGTCGCGTCCGTTTGCGGCTAATCTTCACCGTGACTTGCATATATTGTCGGACATCTTGCCAAGCTCGTGCTCATTGTGCTAAACTGCTACAATTCCCGGATTAAAATTACGTTTAAAAATACCAGGATGAAAATTCCGAGATGGGTCACCCCTCAGCTCAATTAACTATCAATTAAAATGTATTAAGATTATTTTGGCACAACATTGACTAATATGGTTCGTGATGAATTAAAAAAAATGTAGGTGGTGGGATAAGGAGAGAAATCAAGCGGAATCTGGAGAAGAGGGTGGCTTAGGGATTGTTTGAGACTATTCGAGAGGAGGGTGTTGGGATTAAATACCCCAGCACTGTATTATTCAGTGTCGCCGAATCCACAACACGCTAATTCGGGGTTAAATTAATTTGGCGTTTAAGATTCAATTTGAGGCGTTTCTCTATATAATGGAATTTACATTTTCGTTAAGGCAGTTTATTACTTGTTTTGATTTTGTCTTAAGAAAAATATGAATTTAAAGTAAAAGTATTTAAAGTTTTGAACTACAAAAAATTCTATGTACATTTCATAGAAACTATTTAATGCCTTCTATTTTTTTTAAATACTTTCATCATATAATATATTTAGTATAAACATACGTATATAAAAGACGACTCGTCAAAGCAGGTTATAAAAAAAGCCTTGCCCTTTCTAAAACCAACAACAAAAGAAGACTGACGTAAAAGCAATGTCTAGCATTTTTCACGGTTTGTTTCAATTATTGTGCCAAATTTAGAATTTTATATTTAAAAAAAAATGACAATATTAACTTCAGTGCTTGATTCATTAGATAAGACGATTCTGGTCCAATCTTCAGATGTCTGATTTCAGTGTTATTGGGATTTTGTTTTTTGTTTTGTGTTATTTATTTTCTTTTCTTGTTGCCAATATTTTTTTTTTTATATCTTGCAGTCTTTTAATCCAACTTTGTCAAATCTTCTTCTTACTGTTTTTGCATAAATTTAAATTTCAAGGCATTCAGCAACTTCAGATTATATCAATTGACAGATCGTTACACGATGCTCACTATACATATATCGTCTACGAATCCAAATAATAGCATTTAACAAAAAAATAAAAATCAACGTGGTGAAGACTATTTTATATTTACCAAATTTGAGCCATTAAGTTCGAATATGAAAATGATTTTTGTTGGTTTTATCTCGTTTATGAGATATGAGTGATTTTTCACAGATTTTTGGTTTTTGCAGGTTTTAATTCAAAATCTAATATTGCTGTACCAAAAGTGAGCATTGAAATCAAAAGTCGAATGTTTTTTCTATTTATTTGAATTTTTTGATTTTAAATACTTATAATTAATTATCTAGCGAATTTAAAATAAAAATAAACTTTTTTCTTATACATCTTTTTCTCATAATATTTTGACCTTATTTCGCTACTTTTTCATTTAACTACGTTTATAAGAATTGGTTTTGCTCCTTTTAGCATATGCTAAAAGGAGCCGCCGTTATAATTGGTTTTCGAGGATTATCTGCAGGCTTAATTGCTGTTGGCAAAAAATGGAGACTCTCGAATGGGCTTAGTGGTAGGAACGGCATTCGGTCGCTTCCCGCTAGAGTTCTCGGAACTGACAGCGAGAAACCGTGGGACTGCATATATGGTACGTGAATATAACAATAGGTAAACAAACGCGTCGAGGAAGATGCAGTGAGCGACCTGCCCTTTATAAGCAGGTACTTAGACCATATGAAGGCATTCTGGACGGAGCACTGGCAGTGCGTGGATCTCCTTAATCACCTAATAAATGCTGTGAAGCGGCTTTGGCCTTTTATTTTGATCCTTCACCCACCCCTACGCAACAGTTTATTATTTCAGTATTATTTTAATATTAAAACTTACTGATTCGAACGCTAAATGATTTTAAATTGAGTTAAAAATTTTCGGTTGTTTGCATTACTCCAAGTCATTCATTCACGCTCACTGGCCCCGACTAGAACATATCATATTGTAATTTTAAATCATATTTTATACATTCAGATAAAATAAAAAAAATGTTGAGATTGAAAATCAACCCCTATAAACGTATTGAAATATAGAATTGGTCCAATGAATGCTCCAGAAAAAATTTGTACAAAAATATATACATATTTTTGACTTTTTCTCTAGATAATTAAATTAATTATACATATGTTAAAGAAAAAAAAATCACAATTAATAGAAAAAAAATATCTTACAATTGATTCCAATACTCACTTTGAGAAGAAACCAACAAAAATCATTGCCATATTCGAATTCAAATTGTCCCTGCTCCGGTGACTAAAAAACGAGATTTTTTTGTTGCTCCTTATTATTAATACACATCTATCTAAATTTTGTAACAAATATTAATGTTTTATTATTAAAACTAATTTTCACAATTTCCTTTATAGCAAGCGTGAATTGGTCGATGTAGCAAAGGATAGCCGAATTATCCCCGTACTTGTCATACTTTTGCACGTCGTTATTTGACGTTGTAATGCAAAGATATTGTAATATATCACGTGTGAATTATATTAACGAGCCGTCACTGGCGACCGAAGTCGACCTGCCCGAGGCTAACTCAATTTGACTTAGCCGATATTAAAACATATAAATCTGGGATTTATGTGCAAAATCACGTCGACGAACCCTCAAACGACGGGGTGGGGATTTAACCCGCGGCCAAATTGTGAAAAATGTTTACCAGCGCCGGCACCTGACCCGAAAGATCCGACCCGACACTCCCCTTTTCACCTCCCCCTCCCCCCCTCGTCCTCTCTATCATCCCCGGGGCGGGTACTAATTTCTTCAAAACTCATTTAATTAATGGACACCTGATAAGAAACGGACGTTTCGCTCGGTCGAAAACCAGAGGCGAATGTAAAATTCATTTATTTTTACGCGAATATTGATTTTTAAAGTGGCTTACATATCACAACCTTAGAGCGCAATGGTAATAACTCATCAAGACCCATCTGATTGTTCAAGATGATTGATAATTTTTTATACTTCAATCCTAAGGATTTAGCTTCTACTTGTTGGCATTGTGTGGAAAAGCCGGATATTTCTGGGTTTCGTTTTAAATTTGGCGAATGAAAGATTAGAAGAAAAGCTTCAAAGTACTTCGATCTCATCTAATATAGAAAAAAAATCCTGATTCAAATCCTGAGTACCAGCAGCAGAATAAATTAATGGTTAGCATATAATGTTTTGAAAAAAGTGGTCACGGCTTCAAATCCCACTGGTTTCTGCTGGTCAGACCTTGGTTTGTGACTCCAGGTCAACCGTTTCCTATCAGAGTTTGCCAATTTTTCTGATTTTCATTGAAATGGTTCCAACAAATTGGCAACCTTACCCATTTTCTAGCAACCCTCGAGTTTTCAGCAATTTTGAATTTCGCTGAATAGTATAAAATACTGAAAATTTACAAATTTTACCATAAAATATCTCTGTTATTATAAATATTAATGTGGATGTATTTATTTTATTTCGCTGAATTGTTTAAAAATGCTGCAATTTTACAAATTTTACCATAGATGTCTCTGTGTTAATTGATATGTATTTACTTTGTATAATACTTGTATCTAATGTACAATGTTTCTGGCCAGCAAGGTGCATTGGGGCATAAATTAAAAATAAAATAAAATAATTCCCCTTCATATATATATTTTTTTCTTTTCTTGCTTAAAATGTCTATTGTTTGATAATTTTTCTTAGCATCACTTGCATGTGTACATATTATCATATTATTTATAAGTACCACATATGTACTAATATATCCTATATTAACTATTATTCAATGCTTTTTTTCTTTGTTTTATTTTTTTTCACTGTTCTTACAAGTTTTTATTAACTTTTTTGTGTCAATGTACGTTATAATGCTGCGTGTTTCTGTTTTTAAAATAAATAAACAAGACTATGGAATTGCATAATTCACAAATCATTTGCACAGCGTTGCCCGGATTTGAAATTAGAATGTTAGAAACACTTCATAAAAGGGCTTATAAAATCTCTATTAAAACGCAACTATTATCTTAATTAAGGAATCATTTGATAGTATTTCAAATTTCATGATTTTATGTAAATACATATATCGAAAACTTATGTTTTGCCTATTGATAGATCAATGGCTGATTTTGGAAAGAAATTTGTACATGGTTTGGAATTACACTTGTAACTGAACTAAGCCAGAATTTCAGGATCAGAATTACACTAATAACTAATGTAAGCCACATTTTGGAGTTAGGACCATTGGGCTTTAAGGACGCAATATGTTCATACATATTTAGGTCAAGTCGCATTATCGAAACGTGCAATTAAAATTTCATTTTGATTTTGATTGAGCGTTGTACATAATTTGAGTATTTATACGAAACACAATATATTGTGTGCGTAATCATACATATATAATGGGATGACGGTGCTGAATATATATTGACGAGGAAATAAAGAGACTTTTTTTTACGAGGAGCGAAAAAAAAATGGAATCTGGGACGTGAGCTCAGATTTATTCAGACGGTGTACGACTCGTAGCGCTCTTTTAATCTGATCCTGAAAATTCTGATTACTCTGAGAATAATTACTTGCCACGGTCCCAAGCACGTTCAACTCTCATATAAGACGAGTGTGGACTACTACGTACACGTATCACATATTTATCATGACGTTTTTGTGTAAAAATTCGGCGCCATCCACACGAGACTTTTCCCGGGAAATTTTCTTCGTCCTTGTGTGGTGTGTTTGATTATATTCCAGAAGTTACCCCGAGGACATACACAATGAGATAGAGGACACGTTTCTGCGCATGTATTAAATTGTTGGAGAACGAATAGTATTACATGTTCTAATAAATGTGACGTAAGGAAAAATGCTAGGGCTTTGGGTATTATAAATACATATGTACATCTGCTGGCATTTACATAGATTTCAAAATAAAAATACATGAATTTCCTATGAACCTTTCATGCACTAATTCATATTCTTGTTTACTATCGATAGCAATATAGTACATATTTTTCTGTCAAACAGTGTTAATGTAGGCAATGATGACTATACAAACGCAATTGAAATTGTTACTAAGACATTGTTGTATTAGAGAGATTTTCACAATACCAAAGAAGCTGTAAGATCGTTTAAAATTACAAATAATCTTGAAAATCATTATTATAATGTCACTATGTAAGTAAGGAAAGGTTTATACATTTTAAAATTCAGTTAAAGTGCTAACGTTACGTATTCAATACACTATTGGGGTCATAAAAGTTCAAAATGTATTGTTACATTGTCCCTAAAAAAATATATTATGCACTTGACATACAATAAATATAAGTAGGAAAAGTTTAAAATATAAATTGTCATTGTAATAATAAATCATATATTTTCAATCACAATATAATGAGCTTTAATAACTGTCTACTAGAATAAGATTTTTACTAGAGTTAGATCTTGAATGAATGTACATATGTATCTTGATGGTTCTTAAATTTTGAAAGCTTAACTTTAGTTTAAAATAATATTCATTGCATATTCGTTCTAAAATGAAAACAATATAAACTTCCTTACGTTTAACAATAACACTCATCTGAGAAGTCATACTCTCAGATTTCAAAAAGATATTTACTTATATAATAATGAGAGAATCCTTCTTTTCAAATAGAGTGGTTAAATTTTGGAATAGTTCAATGAATTGATAGCTTCTAGTAGCTTAAACCTTCTTAAAAATAAGCAAATGATTTCCTTAAAATAAATGGGTTTTTGCAGTTCTTCATCTTTTGTATTTTCTCTTGTTTATATTATTTTCGTTACTATTGCGAGTTGTGAAACTTTTCAGTTTTCTTTGTTTTTGATTTTATTTTTAGATACGTATTATCAAACAAACTCCTTGGGCTCATCAGCTTTTCCAACTTTCCCAAGAATTTTTAAATAAATGAATATAAATACAATAATATCTAAAAAAAAAAACAAAATTTGGCTAAAAGAGCGATTTTTCATCAATTTGCAAAACTACTTAATAACTACTGATAGTATACATATGTATGTATGTATATCCTTTTGGAAAATATTGAAATATTTCATGTATCCGTTTACCATTTAATAACACTGAGCAACAAAAAAATCACGTTTTTGAGTTACCAGAGCGGAGACTAACCAATATTTACTAAATTTGACCCACTGAAATCGAATATGATAATAATTTTTGTTGGTTCGTGATAGTTTTCGAGATATGAGCGTTTAAAAACATGCGCAATTTAACTCAACTCTTTAACTCAAAATCTAGTATTGATGTGCTCAAAGTGAGTATTGGGATCAATAGTCGGATGTTTTTTCTATTGATTATATCTTAAAAGCCAAAAAACTTTAAAAATCGCGCATTTTTTTAAACTAGCTGTATTACCCGAGTCTGCTCGGTATTTGTAATATAAACCACTTAAACATGAATAAACTTATAGTAAACGTTTTATTAAAAAAAAAAATAAAAAAAATAGTAGTAGTAGCCCGTATAGGGCTACGCCTTCTGCGTCCCCCTGAGAATTTTCCATCTAGGGCTACGCCCTCTGAGCCCCCGTGAGCCTTTGCCGTCTAGGGCTACGCCCTCTGCGCCCTCCTAGGCATTTTTCGTCTAGGGATACGCCCTCTGCGCCCCCCAAAATCGAATCGGCGCCTGTGAATCGAAAAAAAAATCGAGTCATTTGTTCGATGACGTCACGGACCTACGAACGAACGAACAAAGGATACATACATACATACATACATACATACAAAGTCTCTTTCTAAATTATATATATCAAATACTGAGCGAAGCCGGGTAAAACATCTAGTAATTGATAATTCAAAAAAGAAAGTCGACCTAAAAAAGTTACCTTCAAAATAGAAATACCTGAACTAATTTAAAGAAAAATTCAGAATCGATCCCTTTGAACGAAGCATTAGTATTCAAAGTCGCAGAAAACATAATAAATAATCGAAAATCACACATACATTGGTACTATATGGGATTCTCCGCATAAAATTCGCAGTGATTTACCCAAGAATACGGCGACCGTTCGAAATTCGGACAAAAAGTGACCGTCGGCGTTTTCTTCTTGCGAACAATTTGCGATGGTAATCGTTCCCTATAATGGAGTGAATTTGGAAAGGCATTAATATTTAAGGGAGGGAGAATGAGGGTGACCTCCCAACCCCCGACTCTCCTCCCATAATAACGCGCAACTGACGTATCGTTATTATTCACGGGCAGCCGCGTTCACCCACCTGAATATTAAACGTAACCCATTAGCCGGCTGATCAGCGTTTGTTATTGGACCCCAGGCACCTCAGACTACCCATGAAGCATATGAAGTCACCTGAAGAATGTGGACGGATTACGTCGAAGTGTATCTACCTATATAATCTAATGAAAATTCGTATTCCAACGTTGCTTGGTTATGATTATCATTATTAAAGAGCGGACCAACTTTGCCCCGTCCTTTGTTCATTGTTCGCCGTGCTTTGTTCATTTTTATGATGAACCTTTTTTTTATGCTCTCTAACTTTGTAGTTTGCCTTGTTTCCTGGAAAATAGACCCAAAACGCCTTATTTCCTAGAAAAGGCACGCTTCCGATCCTACCTCCAATCATTATGCCACAATGGTCTGTTTAGAATAAAATAAATAAAATAAATAAAACAAATAAAATAAATAAATAAATTATCATATTCTGCGTATACATTTATTTATTTAAAGTTTGGACCATTGTAGCATTACAGGAATTCATAATGCGCCATAATGGTAAAAAATATAACAGAAAAGAAACCAAATAACAACTAAAGAAATTAGACATGACAAAAACAAAACATATATTTTTTATTTTATTTTATTTAAGAAAAACCAACAGTCTTAATTTCAAAACAGAACGAATAATAAAATACACAACAAAAGACCAAATATAGGTTTCCGCTGGTAGTAATAAACTAAAACATACACGTAATAATACATAAATTTAAGTATTATTACGTATACACAAAATAATACACAAATAAATATAAGAAAAAACAGAGAAATTAAATTAAAAGATTATTCAAAAAATGACTTAACTATGTATGTATGTACATATATACACAACAATACATTTAACACAATCCTAAAAATAATAAGCTATATAATAGCGGATAATAATAATAATTACAAATTATAAAATAAAACAAATAAGGGAATGTCATATAAAATAAAAAAGAGAAAGAAAAATAAATATAAACATATGTATGTATTTACACAGACAAAAATACATTTATACATAATCATCAAAAACAATAGCAATTAATAATAGCAGATAACGTAAGCATATCAAATATAAAATATAACATAAGGAATGCCTTGCACCTACAGCTAGTTCCAATTAATAAGAACCAACTGCAAATACAAAACATCTCTGTGAGGCCCAAATGGAAGAGAGTAACCAAAATTTCACTCATAAATCACAATCAATCATAAAAGCAATGATGAGCGCAGACTACCAGACAAATAAGTTACATGTATATGTACATACATAAGCCAGCAGTATAGCTCAGTGGTTGCGTTTATGTTTAACACCAAAATATTATTGGATTCAACCCCGGGGTAATCTATAGTTTACTGCTGATTAGATTTGGGGGTATTTTTAAGTCCAAGTCGATCATTTCTTATTAGAGTTTGCTAACATTATCTGATCATTGTTGAAATGGTTCCTTAAAAGTTGGCAAAAAATTATCCTATCTGCTGTCACAAATATTCTGTATTATTGTATGTACAATTTGTAAAAATTTATGTACAAGTCTTAAAATTCTTAGATGCCTCAGTGGATTAATTAATTAATTGTTTTTTTCCTGTACTTCAGCTTCTCGAAATACAGTGATTTATGTAATAAAAATGCTGCATTGTTTGTAATTAATTATACAAGAAGGCGCATTGTGGTCTTCCTGTCAAGCCTTCCTGGTATATATCTATGTAAAAAAATATGATTCAGATTCAGTAGGTAGATGGCGTGAGTTTTATCTCATGGAACAGTCCAAGTTGTGACTACAGACAATTAGAACAGACCTGCTTTGATAGTTGTCGGTCTTAATCATTTGCCCAATTGAAGACATTTTACGAAATATATGTGATGGGTTAAATCTGATTTACTTTGTATATGGTTACCATCTAGTGTTGGGTCTTGTATTAGACATTAGCTGACAGAATTATAACGGCTACTATGTATATACATACATATCTAAGTATTTGTAGTTTACTTGGATTCGAACATCTACTATAGTTACATATATATGAATAGATACATACATACAATCATGATTTGGGAATTGTGTTTAATTTGTTGTTGATATTTATGTGTAAAATTAAGTTTCTTAAACGACAGTGGGTTTGATATCTAACTAGCTGTAAGATGATAAATTGTCGAATGATACATAAGAATGCATGAAAGAATATAAGAAAAATTTCAAGCTTGATGGATACGTATTGCTTAGAATTAATAAAAATTTATATTTGGTCATACAAATAAATTCTTCTAAGATTATTTTATGTTTAACATTTTTTATACTGTTGTGTTATTTAAAAAAATACCATAATTATTTTATTTTATGCTTTTTAGAGTTCCATAATTTTGTGTTTTGTCTAAACAAGCAGTCTAATTCTTCAATGCGCAGTACTTTTAGTAATTTCACGTATTTTTTTTTTTATTAAATTGACTGTCACGAAAAAACAAACATATATACTATGTAAGTCTCTTTCGAAATTGTATGTATACCAGAAACCAGTGCCTGCACCCCCGGCACCTTCGCCCCCGGGGACTTTGAAACGAAAAAAATCGAATCGGCGATTATGAATCGAATGTGTTGTTTACGAACTACATTATTGTTACTTCGTATTGTATTGTAACTTCGAGTCACCTTAATTTACCGACATAAGAAAATGAAAATACTTAATGTTTGCTTAGATTTTCTCCGTGCATCCTATCTGGCCCGTACCATAGGGCTTCGCGGGGATATCTCCCGTGGAAAAGGGGGTGGAAAAGTGGGAGGGTCCTGAGGCGAGTGAGGGAGGAATGGGGGGGGGGGGGGTTGAGTGGGTGGGTGGCTCCGCTATCGCACCAAGGAATCTCAGCCACCGGCGACCGTCCACATTAGCATTTATATGGTTCTCATTACTCAGGCCAACTTCAGAGAGGAGAGAGAGACCTGAGGGGCTGCCGCAGATAGATCACACCGCCGAATATTACCGCACCTACCCCTCCGGGGGCCCTCGGGACTCTGGGGGCCTCCCTTGACTGCGGAGTCTCCGGGGCGTGCGGTCCCCGTGCGCCCCACCACCAGATTATATCATTTCGATTCGCGCGATACGGTCTCACAACTTAATAACGTATGCTATATCAACTGTAATGATCAAGAGGTCCTACACTTTGGTCTGAAGGTGTCGTTCTATGAAGATACGTTTTACTGCTGGTAATAAGTCTAGCGTATATGTAGGTCTGTGGGTGAAGAATTATTTTCAACTGCAGTCAAGTTAAGTAAAGTTATATAATAGTATAGGTTTTGAATTTTGTACGCATACATATGAATGCGTATAAAAAGACATTCCCTAATATGTATTATATTATTTGATATTTACTCTATCTATGTATGTACGTAGTAACAATAGATGAAGTTTTGTGATCATGCGAAAATTTGAACTTGAGATTTTGACTGATTCGAATTTAATCGATCATTGATTACGTTTTCATGATAGAGAAAAAATGTATGTGTATCTGTGTATTTTGGGGATTTTTTGAACACGGTTAGTCCTATCGATACGACGTTAAATTTTTCCAAATTTTTAAGTTGACCGGAAATGGTACCTCTGCTTATAGGTATCCTCTTTGTTTTAAGTTTTTGAATACAATTATCTCCCAAACCGCTAACTGAATTGGACTGAAATTTTTTACATGTACTAGAAATAATAATCTTTATAACTTTATATTTTTTAAATATTTTTATCTGAACCGGAAGTAGTACTTTTACTCTAGAGAATCGAGGCTTTTTATGTTTGTCTCAGAAACCTTTTAATTTATTGAACTGAAATTTCATACCTAAAAGATTAAGCTAAACACCAAATTATGTATAAAATTTGGTAAGCATCCGTCAACCGGAGTCAAAGTGGCAGTTTACTCGATTTTTCTTCCACTATTTTTTTTGACCCCTTAAACTTGTGTGCTGTTCTCAAAAAAATTCAAGTATAATTCTTGTATCAATGAGATGAAATTAAAAAAAAATCACTACATTTAATAAACTGGAAGTGGAATTTTTTCATCTTAGAAATGTCAAAAATGTTTTGACCACGATTCTTTCCACACCCCTAAACATATCAAGCTGAAAATTTATAATTGTATTCTTTATGTACTAACTTACATAGAGCTGATAAGGTTTTGGTCAGAATTCATAAGCCGGAAGTAGTATTTTTTTTAAAGCAATATTTCATTATTTTATTTTGACCTTTTAGATAATTTTAATCTTCTTGATATTTATTGTGTATAATACTGATAGTGATTTTAAGTAATAAAAAAAAATTAAACAAAATCCGACCACCGGAAGTAGAACTTTTGTCTTGTGCAAGTTTCCATACATTTGCGCTCAATTTTTATCAAAAAATGCTGTCATGGTTACTGTCAATGGTGTCACATCTCTGAACGTATCAAGCTGAAAATTTATATTTGTATTCTTTATGTATTAACTTAGAGATGATAAGGTTTTGGTCAGAATCCGTAAACCGAAAGTAAAATTTTTTTAAAACAATATTTCATTATTTTATTTTGACCTTTTAAGTTATTTTTATCTTCTTGTTTTCCTTATTTTTCTTTATTTTTCTTTTGCTTTTTTCTTTTTATTCCATGTATTGTTTTCTCTCTTGTGTTCTTATGTAGGTCATTAGATTCTTCCAGTAATGCCACAATGGTCCAAAACTATGTATAACGAAATATGTACATATGTACATACATATGTACATATGTACATATTATATATTATATATTTATATATTATTATATTCATAGTACATATTATATATTATATATTTACTATTTGTTTTTTTATACATATCTATGTACATCCTGTCTGATGATTTTTCAATTAATAAAATTAAAAAAAAATAATTATGTAAGTATTTAATTATTTATGGTAGCTTTAAAGAGTATGGACAAATAATTGATATACATATAATACATATGTATGAGGTATTATCAAATGTTTCTGTCTTTACAGACATAATATTTTACATTATTTTTAGGTGCTATTGGTTTCACTGAATAATAATTTTTTATATTTATATGATATTGATATTATGCGTAGTACGAAATTGATTGAAAGTTGTTTATATACCTATACAATATTTGTTAAGGTATTATTTAGAAATAAGCGATAGAAAAAAACAATCGTTTTTCAATGCTTCGTTGATATTGATTCAAGGTTTTGAATTAAATTGAATCCAAAAATCTTGTAAACATTTTTGGTATATATTTATTATTAAGCTCTTGTTTAATTGTTTTTCCAATAAGATTACATCTCTGAGTATATATGTATGTATGTATGTACATATACCTAAGACATAAGTAGTATAAATTAATTTTTCCTTAATAAGAATTTTTATAAGAATCTCTATTTTATCTTTATTTTATAATAGTTCCGTTGTATATTTGATGAAAATTCAAGCATGTTAATGAAACAATTATCCTTGTATAACAATTCCTAAGCGAGAGGGTTTGCACTTTTTACGACATATTTTTTCAACCCCTATTAGTAACTTTTCTAACGCAAATTCCATTTAACGCGCAAACTTCGAAGAACTTAAATAACAGCTTTCACAAAGTCAATTTAGTGTCTGAAAACATTATATGCTCGTACGTAAAGTACGATGAGAACACAAAAGAAAAATGTCATCCTGCGTCCTGCCGATAAAGAAAATACGACCGAAAGGATCCTTCGCTGAAAGAAGGGTTATGCATTTTTACACTTACACCTATACATAAACTCACAGCGTGCAGTTATCGGGGTAGTTTAGAATTTTTAAACGTGTCAAAGTGTACTTTTTTACGGTTCGTCTAAAAAAATACCTGAACCACGGATAGCTTAATTGGTAAGCGTTTTCGAATATACTGAAAGTTTTCCTGTTAAAATCCATACAGAAATTAAAAAGTTTCATAACTAGATGAAAATTAAAATCGCACTTTTCATTATTTTTTGACAATCATTAAGGAAATTGAAACAATGATAATCTTAAAATTCAATCCATATGCAAAGTCTCTTCAGGACAACTTCCTTAGAATTATTCTTCCAAAGTTTCGCAGTAGAGATTTATATCGTTCATCAAAACGCAATTCAAATGCAACATTCTGTGAGTGCGTCTTCGCTCCCGAAATGACGTTCACGATTTAATGCAATTACCGAAATGCATTTAGTGAAATGCAATAAATTGCGAATTCCACACCCGAAAGCTTTATGGCCAGGGTTGCTGGCTTGACAGCGTTATGACTGCCATGTAAACACATGCTTACATACATACATATGCCTAGATCAGTGCTACTCAAACTATGGTCCGCGGCCCATTACTGGTCCGTGGACCACCGGTAGCCGGTTCGCGGAGAAAGACGTAATTAAAAAAATAAAACAATAGCTTATATCAGAACTATTTCAAAATATAGACTGGATAGCCGAGCTAGCTTATTTGACTGATATTTTTTGCAATGACCTTAACTTATCCATGCAAGGAAGAATATCATCAGACAATACAGATGGGTTGAAACGAAAATTTAAAACATGGAAGATTCGTGTTTCAAAATATTGCTATGACATGTTTCAGAGGAGCGTAACGTGAGCGTCTTTGCGCGATATAATCGGTTGTCATTTGACAAATTTATCAGAGCGATTCAATTTCTATTTTCCACCAAATGACGATCCACGAAAGGGAAAAGGATGGATACGAAATCCATTTTTGCCATGGAATGATGATATATAATATCACGTAATTTGGAAGATAAACTTAGTGATCTGACTGCAAATCAAGAATTAAAAACAATGTTTTGAAACCACAACTTCACTTGCAGGCTTTTGGGTCAAATTAAAAGTATAATTCCCATATATTTATGAACTTGCAGTGAAAACTCTTTTACCATTTGCATCAACTTACCTTTGCGAGACTGGTTTCTCAACCATGAGTATAATTAAAACAAAACATCGAAATAGTGTGGATATTTATGATCCATTGCGTGTGGCATTGTCTTCGAATAAACCACGACTGGATAAGTTATCTAATAACAAACAAGCTCATATGTATGTCTCATTAGTTTTTTTTATTTTCATTTTTTATCTTTGTCTAAGTACATACATACATACATATTGTACTTCTTTGAATTCAATAAAATAAACTTTACTACTAAGATTTTGTTTTATTTTTATTTGTTTACAAGTTTTCAACCATATACATATATAACCTTTTTATTTAAAAATATGATGCTGGTCCGTGAGAATTTCTGAAAAATATATACTGGTCCGCCAGCGGAAAAAATAGATATATACAAACAGTATATATCTATTATATGTACATATATGTGCATGAGCTGAATCGTCTGGCGTTGCTTTGGCAAATTAACTTTTTTTAAAGTAAAAGAAATATACTTTTTTGGAAAAAATTGTATGGGATGGGCTCTGACTCCTTCCAAAAACTATTCAAATTTGGAGTTCTACGAGATAACATATAAGTTTTTTTCTTCCAACTTGAAAACTGAAAATTTGCATTTGAGATAAACAAACAAAAAAAAAATTATCTTTATATAACAGACTCACATTGACTTTTGTCTTAGATATTACTTATAAAGTAACCAAGAGATTCTAATAAAGTATTACTAATAACCATACGAGTAATAAAGTGAGAAGTAGCTATACAGTAGACTTAAAATGTATTCTGAACAACGCACATATGTATGTATGAACAATAAAAAGCTTTTAAAAATAAAAATCGAAAACTCAACCTTTCAAACATGTTGAGAAAATTTCGCCTTGAATTTTCCTCACATCCGTCCGAATAGCAATTAAGATTTTATACCGTTTCTCTTGCGTATACTACGTGTGAAAATTTCAAATCAAAATATCGATTCAGCCAGCCCCACACATCAGGGAAAAAGGCTGCTGCGGATATGTGGAAGTGGATAGCCGCAGGTATGAAGCGGTTTGCTAAATGCATAAATCACGTGCATATTTGGTGCAGCAGCCCAAGCATTCTGCATCGATCATCGCTTCCGCTTTGGCATGTTGCAGAGAAGAGGACGAGAGAGTGGGGGGATGTGGCCAAACAGATGAAGTCATCCATGGACCAGTGATTATTGCATTCAGATGCAACGAGGGTTGTTGTATGTACGAGTACATATGTATTGTATATGCTTGGTAGGAGTGCGGCCAGCTCCTTGTGGTTTGTCCGAAGTTTGTATCAACAGCCGGTTCACAAGTTCGGTTAATTGGAGAGGCTGTTAGCAGTCTCCTTAAATGGATTTGGACCCTTAAATTAAGACCGCACGTAGCCGAACCCCCGCTCATCTACATTATGCATCTATCAGATGCTTGAGAAATTGGTGCAGTTTAGATAAACAGTAGGAAAATGTGATATTCGTAGATAATAAACAGTAGTAAAATTTTTATGTGAAATACACCCATATATACTAACTTGAAAAAACTGCATGCCATATATAATATTCCGTTTGTTACAGACATTACTAACAAACTAACCAGTAGATTATATGACAGAATCACTAATAACCATACTAACACGCTTGTGAACAGTCTCGGTGATTACAACGAAATGTCTATACCCTTCAGGTATAAACACAGATTACCTAAACACAATCTGCTTTAGGTCATCGATTTTAGAGAGTCTTTAATTAATATTATGTATTAGATGTATTATGAACATTTATAAGGATTGTAAATAGGTTTTTGAGCTCTTTTTCCTATTATGCTGTAGATTAACATTAGAATAATATAATACTATGATTACTAACCAAATTAAATAAAATTGTAAAACAGAAAATGATCAGTAGATCAGTAGAACATTAGAAAAAATGATTGTATACCTGTGTAAATAAATAAAATATAAACATAGCATTTTCAAATATTCTAAAGACTTTTTTTGTTCAAGTGTAAGCCTGAATCTTAAGGACCCCTCAAATTCTCCAGAAATAAAATGTTCAACAAATGAACTACGCAATTGTTTAAACATAGCAACTAGGATAAATGACAAATATTTAAAAAAAGTTACAACCAATATTCCAGAGCTTACTACCTTGGATATAAGCAGATCATAACCAGGAGAAACTCCCTCCATATAGTCACTTTTAATACCTACATATAAAACAATTTTATGCCACTTCCAGAAAGCAACATGAAACGTAGACTGCACTTTATTCGTAAAACTTTACTATTAACAGCACTAAAAAAAAACCCTCAATTGTGTGATGATATAAAACTACTACCGTTAGTTACCGTTGATAGAACGCTTAGTGAAATAAGCTTGGTAAATTAAAATTAAAATTAAAAATAATAACTTAATATTAAAAATACTTAAATACAAAAACTAATTTTTGGGCCATCGCAGCATTTAAATATTCTGGAGAAAATTGAAACTGATCAAAGCAAACAGTTAAACAATTATATATAATAAAATTAAATTTATTTAAAAGGTATTTTAAACAAATTCGACCGCGTGTGGATAGACCACAGGACCGACACGTTTATTTTAATTTTTTATTTAAATACGCCAACATCCATGCGATGATATATAGCCAGCAGCATAGCTCGGTCGTTAAGCTTCTACTTAGCGTCGAGAGGCGCCGCTTTCGATCCCATGAGCTGACCTCGATTGAAAAGAATTTTTTCTGAGTATATTTGTAGTGCTGCTGGTCAGACCTGGATATTTGTGACTCCAGGTCGATCGTTTCCTACCAGATTTTGCCATTTTTCTCCGATTTCATTGTTGAAACGGTTTTCGGTAAAATTGGCTAAGTATCCTTCCTACCTACTATGTCACCACTATTTGAGATTGATTAATGTACAATAGAATTTATGTACAATTCATAGACGTCTCGTTCAATAGACGGCGCTAAATGCTCAGAGACTTATTTCCCTAAAGTAAACATTGGTAGCAAACAGTATATATACGAGTTTTTTGTTGATCTTTTATTATGTTCATATTAAATTCGTACGTTTTTAGCCAGTTGGAATATATAAAAATAGAAAATGCACTTCTTCTGTAACATATACATATGTTTACATTTAGCCAGCAGCATAGCTCGGTCGTTAAGCTTCTGCTTAGGGTCAGGCCGCACCGTGCGACTTGCGACCGACTTGGTTGAGGGCGACCAGACCAATACATGCAGGTAGATGGGACATGCTACACCCGTCAACTTGTTTGTCGCACACATTTCCATACATTTTTTCGTGTCGCGTGGCCCGGCCCTTAGCGTCGAGAGGCGCCGGGTTCGATCCCATGAGCTGAGTATATTTGTGACTCCAGGTCGATCGTTTCCTACCAGAGTTTGCCAATTTTCTCTGATTTCATTGTTGAAACAGTTTCAACAATGAAATCAGATATCAAATCTACATTTGTCACCACAATTTCAGATTGATTAATGTACAATTCATAGATGTCTCGTTAATTTGCAAGTTTTTCAGTGTCTCGTAATTCAGCGACTTGTATAGGTATAATAAAAAAAATGCTGCAATGTTTGTAATTGGCCAGGAAGGCGCATTGGGGTTACCTGTAAGGCCTTCCTGGTATATATATGTAAAAAATAAAATAAAATAAGTATGTCATTGGTTACAACACTAATTGATAAATAATAAGGCTGTTGATTGACAAATTGATGGATTTTTTTGTTAGAGAGTTTGTCTGCGGGCAAATTAAGTCAATAATGAGATGGTTAAGTTCACTTTCCGGATATGGAGGTGACAAGCGCACGTGCACCTGTCTATTAGCATCCAGCTGAGTGCATAACCGTGGACCGGAAGTAGATTCCGGATGCTGTTTCCGCGGCCTGCTGTCACGTCGCGACGCGCCCTCATTTTTCAAGTGCGCCCGCTATCGCGCACTCTTATTCGATTTATCACGCTGATTTGATATTTATATTAGGTTTTGCGCCGGCGACGGATCCGACAAAATGGGGAGTGGGGTTTTTCATACCCTCCACTCCCACTTGTGATTTTTTTTCATCAAAAATCGTTTCATAACAAACCCGGTCGACTGTGAACATATGCGGCGAAGGCGCTCTCTCTTTCTCCCTTTCCATATGGATCCGAATCGAACCCACTTTTCCCCTACCCCCCCCCCCCCATGGTTGTGTACGTTCGAAACAAATAGATGAACATTTATTTTGGGGCCAAGATTCCATTTTTCGCTCAAAATGTTCCGATTACGAATACACAATGCGAACGGAGAAATGCGATACAATATGTAGTACATACATATAATATGTATTGTACGTATGCCGTGCAACGACAAGCCGGTTAACGTATCAGTGCATGACTAAAATGTATTATGTAGGTTTCATATTGAGAGCGTATAATATTTACGACTCGTTGCATATACTGTGGTCTGATGGGAAGGTCACTCAGATGAAATATTCTATTATTAAATTCTTCTTCAATACGTGCAAGTACCGCTAGCTCGTGCATTTTTATTTTAATCAAATCTAAAATATGTATATTAGAATGCAAAGGTACAAACTTATTTCATTTAGCTGTATATGTATGTAGTATCAAAGTTTAATATGAACACATTCATTTTTATATGAAAATATACGTTATTGTAGTCGACAATGTACAATATTGAGTATTATTGTTTGGAATCAATGCTCGATTATTTTATA
Source organism: Arctopsyche grandis (assembly GCF_051622035.1). NCBI lineage: Eukaryota > Metazoa > Arthropoda > Insecta > Trichoptera > Hydropsychidae > Arctopsyche > Arctopsyche grandis. Next base: position 23,285,444 of record NC_135364.1, on the reverse strand, counting down.
AAATTAAAGGATTTAGCTAAATTATAAAAAAATTAAATTGAATTTCGTATTGATTAGTGAATGATCAAATTTTCTTTTTTATTACTTTTTAACAATGCATTATGATAAAATTATCTTTAGAAAATATGTTCACATGTATGAACGATGTCATTCAAATGTTTGTTCAATTAGGAAAAACTATCCACATATTACAAATTATTGACACTTTTATATACAAAAAATTGCATTACACTTTTTTCTATGCTTTCCAGAAGGTAAATTGAAATGGTTTAAGAAAATAATTTAAAGAAGTTTTCAATACAGTAATATATAAAATATTTTAGTAGATGTGAAATTAAAATGATGGAATTCTTATATTCAATTGATCAAAAAAAGAAAATCCACCTAACAGTATCACGGAATGAGTCAGACTCTAATTCGATCACATCCATCTACTTATTTACGGTGGTCTCTATATCGAAGGTTAATCTGATATTGACCTTTCTAAGGGTAGTTTCCAAAGGGCTAACGCGTCCTTTGTCCGCTACACCACCCCCTCAGGCGATTCTTCAACATGAACACACGTCCCTCGAATTCTTTTGTTGTAATGTCGTTTTACGCATCGCCGAAGACATCAAATGTCCGTTTGGCATTTCGAAAAAACACACTCCAAAAAAAAAAAAAATCACCTTCAACACGAGTAATTCACATGATGAATATTTTAAACGAAACCAGAGAAAATGGGGGGTAGGGCGAGATTCAAAAGAATCGCTTCTACCTTCAGATCGTTCTTTATCGGGATCTTAATAGGAGGGGACTGCATGCTGTCAGCGCGAATTGGGCAAGTTGGCAAGCTCGGCTAGGTAAAGGGAAGTCTCAGTCACTTACGGCGACATTATACGAAATGGCGGACAGAAATAAAATATATCGGCGGTGTGAGACTGCATCGAATCTCGTTCGTTATTTTGCGGAAAATGGAAAACTTTGGGAGCGGTAAAGGGAATCGCGGATGGAGCACTGAACGATCGCTGCGAGTCGTTGGGGAAATTCGAGTTGCAAATCCCTTGAGCGGGGGCCTATCGCTTGTGAATGCAGCGAAAATCGCGTCAGGAAAACTGCACTTTATCCGCAGAAATTTTCGACGGAAAAATAATTTTAAACGCGCATGCAAAGTTGGATGCTACTAACGATCGAATGAAAAAATATGTTTATTTAAATTTGCCATAAAAGTCGCACTAATCATAGCAAATATTATGAAGTATTATAACATAAATACAATTCAGCTACCTCATATATGTAGCTATTCCAAACTAGTTTTCGTCTTACATAACGCAAAAAGTTTCGTGTAATCGATGAAGTATGAACATGTTTATTTAAATTACTAATTTGAAGCTTTCTCTATTAAGAGTATCCTTCATCTTAGGGAAAGAGTGTCCTTCATCTTCCGATTTTTTTTTTGGTTTTAAAATCAGTACAAGTGTTTTGGAGAAGATCTCATAAAATATACTCTGTTTATATTTGAAATATAAAAAAAAAAAAAAATAATAATAAAATAAATTTAATTAATTAATTAAAAGAAAAAAAGGTAAGGTGTGTAAATTCTAATGCATTTGTATACTTTTCTAAGATATATAATATGTAAAGGCTTTATATGAGATATGGAAATATGTATACTTATTTCTTTTCTATAGTAAGGCTAGTGACATTACATATACTCCAGGGCTTCACAATAGCTATGTTATTTACCTATAAGAGGATATTTGAGGTTTCACGTGGCCAAGTCAACGAATGAAATTATACAAAGTTTAGGGTTTTTATCAATTTTCTATGTCTGGTGAGCGCTATCTATGTACACACACACACACACACACTCATAGAGAGAATAGCGTCCTTATATATAACTAGTGGTTTTACCCGGCTTCACTCGGTAATAGTAAACATGTTATTAAATTTATTTGAATAGTTTTATTTTATATAACTTTATTTGAATACTCATTTTTTTATTAAATTGACTGTCACGAACAACCAAACATATATACTGTTGCTTTCGAAATTATATGTTTACCAGAATTCGGCGCCTGCGCCCTTGGAGCCTTCGCCCTAAGATAAATCGAACGTGTCGTCTATGAACCAATGAACGAAGGTTACATACATATGTAAAAAGTCTCTTTCGAAATTATACAGGGTGTCTCAAAAGAAAGTTTATAATTGAATTTAGAGCGTTATGTGGAGATGTGAGACGACTTCTTGGTGCCTGAACTGCAACACTTTCCTGGCTATAACCAAAGAACATGGTTCCAGCAGGACGGAGCAACGTCACACACGTCCAATACGTCACTGCCAAGAGTTCCTGAAATTTTCTCAGGCAAATTGATCTCCAGGAGAGGTGACATAAATTGACCTCCACGCAGTCCTGATTTAATCCCTATGGACTTTTTCCTATGGGGTTATCTTAAATCTAAAGTTAACGTCAATAAACCGACTTCCCTGGCGCATTTGAAAGAAAATATCCATCACGAAATGGCAGCCATCACTGAGTCCACCTGCCGAGCCATCATAAGTAATTTTACTGTTCGATTAAATGAGTGCCGCGAACGCGAGGGTCTACATTTGGACGGTATTATTTTTAAGAAATAAATTCCCAAATTGTGTAAATTAATAATTAATAAACATTTTTTCGATACATGGCTTACTTTTTATTTAATCGATCCACTAAATATAAACTTTCTTTTGAGACACCTTGTATTTTAGACTAGTGGTTTTATCCGACTTCCTCATGGGCGTATAAATTCATGGGCGTCACTTTAGCTAGGATATACATATGTATACATGAAAAAACAATTAAAAGTCAAAATGTAATAAAACGTTAACAATAATGAAACTAATATAAACCTTGTAAAAAAATAATGAAAAAATGTAAAGTAAAAATCAAAAATAAAAGAAAAAAAAATGAAATATGAACATATGTATGTATGTATGTACCATGTGCATATATGTGATGTTTAAAATATTATTATGTATTTTCTCTACATATTCTGGATATATTTTAATATAAAAATAAATGATCAGGTTATGTATCGTTTAAAATTTTCCCTAGATGATTTTTCAACTTTTAATTAAAATGAACTCGTGAATTGTTGCTTGTTAATTTTTTTACCAACCTGCTATACATATAGTCTGGTTTTCCAAATTTGCTTCCGCAGAGAATGGAGTGTACGCGATGAAGCGTAACAGAATAACAAACCATTGACGAAACTGATGTTGCAACGGCAAATATTCCACTCGTTCCCCCTACTCATTGCCGAAAATCGATATTGAGAACTCAAAGTAAGCACATTTTTAACAGGTTATATTTTCAGCTACATTCTATAAATACATTTTGTCCCATTTGTGTAAATATTTGAAGTATCTTTGCATCACGAAAAATTATTCTCGTCGACGAAAAAATGAAAACAATTTATAATTTAAATCAAGATATATATAATTCATGACAGATGTTACACATTAATGTAAAATGAGTGACTCCATAAATCTCCGGAGATGCTCCGATTAATAAACCGAAACGCAATTTCGTCTAAATGGAAGATAATGCGAATTTAATGTGAGACATTTCAGAAACGTAGTAGTTACTTGATTTTTTTTCGTTTTCACTAGACATATTTTTTTGCGGATGCAGCCGACAAGATGTTGTCTCTCCCTTGAATTATTCATCCGGTTCTCAGAATCTCCTTGATTAGTTTCATGATTGATGACGCAGCCGAGTCTATTGCGTTGCACTCGCGAGGAAAATTCTCCAAATAACGAAAAATCCAAACGAGTTTTCCTTTCGGTAATATATCATTGCATGATTCACCTGTTTTACAATAGAAAATCAAAATTCTAAGAAGAAGATCAGAAAAAAGAGAATATTTAGATTGAAATGCACCCTTCATTGGATTGACAATACATATGTACAGAGAAAATACAACCCATACAAATAATATAAACTGGCTAACTTCCTTGAAAAAGTAGAGGGAGTCTTTAAATAGAGGGTGGGATTGTAAAGTAATCATAATGTACTCGGGGTTTTATTTTATACTAGTCAAAATGCTATAAGGCGTGGATAAAAGTTGTAGATTTTGTAAAAATTGTAAAGTCTATGCTAGAATATGTATATGTATAACAAATTTTGTATTTATAAATAAAATATTTGCATTGAAAGCGAACAAGTACTGATGCTCATGTTGTATATTTTATATGTTTTTAAAGTACGATTTTATGTGTTTAACTTGAATCATATTACGTGTAAAATTTATAACTTTATTATATCATTAGCCAGCGTTGGTCAGCGCAACCGCATATTACTGGGCGTCTTTGGAAAAAAGCCTCAAAAAATTTAAATTAAGGAGAAAAATCAGTGATTTCAATTGATCAGCTGAGATGTTCTAACAAAAAGGAATCGAGAAGTTTACGGTTCGCGTAAAATTTTTAAGGTTTTGACAGATAAGACTCAAAATTCAGACTTCGCTTAGGGCAAAAATTAATTAAATGAATTTCTAACGTCTCTTTTAAGGTACTATGAGATAGGATACCAAATTTGAAAGCCCAAAATTGAAGACTGCGGACTCGCTTAATGATTTATACATTTATAACTATCTTATGTAACTACATACATATATAAACTGATATGTACATACATACATAGATAAATGAAACAATTAAACGAAGTGTGCCATTGTACACTGCATTATTTATTTATTTAAAGTTTGGACCATTGTAGCATTACATTACCAAATGCGCCACAATGGTCAAAATAATAACTAAAGAAATTAGACATAACAAAAACAAAACATATATATACACAAACAACTAATAATAATAATTACAAATTATAAAAAAACAACAGAGAAAGGAATGTCTTATAAATAAAAAAGAGAAAGAAAAATAAATATAAACATATGTATGCACACAGACAAAAAATACATTTATACATAATCATAAAAAATAATAGCAATTATAATAGCAGATACATAAAAATATCAAATATAAAATATAACATAAGGAATGCCTTGCACCTACAGCCAGTTCCAATAAATAGGAACCAACTGCAAATACAAAACATCCCTGTGAGGCCCAAATGGAAGACAGTTAATCAAAATTCCGCTCATAAATCACAATCAATCATGAAAACAATGATGAGCGCAGACTACCAGATACATGCGTAATATCCAACAATTTACACTCACTAAGATGGAAAATATCACATTCAGTCTCGGCAGCAACGATTTCATTAAGAAATCGAATAGCTCTTGGAATAGGAGGCATTTGAAAAAAATTTATACATAAATATAAATATTATATATATGTACATATAATATTTAGATTTAAATTCAAATAACACAATTCCTCTGACAATACAGTGATGTGTATTGAGAGGAGGAGCTGAACCCTAATTTGAAAATGTGATTTTCTTATGCATACTATTTCATTGCAACGGATTTTTTCTGAGAGTACAAATATACTCAAACAAGGAAACCGGAAGGGGTGTCTACATTCGTGTTTCCGGATGTGTGAAACCGGAAAAAACAAGATTATATGTGGTGTGGTGTGGTGGAGTGAGTATCAACAGGCGTGGTGTCACCCCCCTCTCGTATTTACATAATATGGATTAAGTCAATAGCGACCGGGAAAATCTCATATGGCTGCCGTTTTCGGTAAATGTTTTCCCGAGGAAAACTCGCGCGACGAGCTAGCAAAGGAGCAAAGCCTCAAATAAAACTAAAAATTTAAATAACATACACAGACTTCATACCGCGCTTCCTTGAAAATTTTCCGCAGCGGAGATTTATTTAAATGAATACAAAAGAAATAAATCTTCACTGGGAATGAAAAGTTATATGTTATAAATTAAATTACTTAAACGTCCTACAGTAAAAAGGAAGTCATTTAAAGAAACAGCGTGTTATATACACACATATACATATACGTGTCTAGTATTGGCGACACATCTGACGGATTTACACACAAATAGGCACTCGCAGTTGCATAGAGTCCTTTCGCTCCAAGATACCCTACAAGGGTTGAAGTGGGAGAGTCAGGGAAGAGGAAAGGGTTTAGGGGATGCAAGGCGGCCTGTCACCCCTTTGCCAGAAGAAAGAAGTAGCAGACTTGGAGGCAGGGTAATGCATCATCCACGAAACGTAACTTTGCGAATAAATAGACCCGACCTGCATCGTTTATCATTTGGAATACTGGCTGAAAGCACTTTCGGAAACTTTAACAATTTGCTTGAATTAATTTTCGCGGTTTTTAAAACGATCGCGTGTCTAATGATCTCGTAACGATATCCGGCAAACTGGCATTGATTATATTAGGTTGTAGCAATAACTTATACACAATATATATGTAGATAATTTTATCTTATACCGACTTATATATAATTTTATCTTATTGTGACTCGTGTTGACTCACTTTCATACTCTTTTCCTTTTTGTACCTCCTTTACGTTTCACATGGCTTTCGTGTTAGTGGTCATTTTTATCTATTATCCGATCGTTTTCATACTTTGCCATATTCATCATCTCATTTGAAAAGTCCTCCTGTACTTTATCAAATGGTTCCTATGTATAAGAGCTATCCGATTTCTTAATGAAATTAAATCAACAGCAAGTTGTGCCTGAATGTAATATTTTCTAACTCATCATTATTTTATTCATTGAATGTGATGTATGAGTGGAATTTTGATCTTTCTCTTCCATTTGGGTCTCGCAGGGATATTTTGTATTTGTGGCTGGTTCTTATATATTCTTATATGTTTATGTTCAAATGTATTTCTTATGTATAATTGATGAGTATATTATTTTCGTTATGTATTAATTTATGTTTAATTATTATTTTGTTTTTTTTTTTGTGTTATATTTTTTGACCATTGTGGCGCTTTAGGAATTCTTGTTATGCCACAATGGTCTGTTTTGAATAAATAAATAAATATTGGTACTGGCTAAAGGTACAAGACATTCCCTACTTTGTATTTTATTATTTGACATTTTTACTTTATCTGCTAATATTATAATTCTATTGTCTTTTATCCATGTACAAATGTATTTTTTGTCCGTGTATGTATATATGTACATATATACTTTTATTCCCCATCTCTCTGTATTTATACTTTATCTATGTATGTACGTAGTAACAATAGATGAAGTTTTGTGATCATGCGAAAATTCGAACTCGAGATTTTGACTGATTCGAACTCAGAATCGATCACTGATCACGTTTTCATGATCTAGAAAAAATGTGTGTGTCTGTGTATTTTGGGGATTTTTTGAACACCGTTAGTCCTATCGAACTGAAATTTAGTATCGGTTTCTGAATGAAACTGTTTCAGCCCTGAAAGAGAGGGATCGTCTCGAGCGCAGCCATGACGCAATATACAAAGAGGGAGCCGAAGGTGGGACGAGGAGGAGGTGAAGTCATATTTTAATAAGTAATATTGACAGCGTATCAATATGTTTCTTTTTTAGTTGTCGTCTAGAGGTGGCGAACAGGCTTCCCCTTCGTCGCCAGACGTTTCACCACCGCGGTCTGAGGGTTAAAAGATCTCCCGTTGTCTGCGAAAGACTGCCTGGAAGAGGGCCTTTCCTCGGGTCGATTTTACTGTTCGACTCGTTCGACTGGAAATCCGATCCATCAAAAAATTTTCGAACGACGAGTGCAACTCGCCAAGTAGTAAACAAGGGGCGCGTCGAGTTGGGAAACTTCGAGAACTTGTTCGAATCATAGTTCCTAGTATATCATACATACATACATATGTATATACCTAAATTTGTACATAAGTATATAGTTTCAATTGTTTCGTTTGTTTCTTCTTTTGAAATACATGTATATTATTTTTATAAACCACGAATCTTGACATTTAAATATGTAGATCTAAGACACAAAAGTAAATTTATAGGCTTTCATTATAGGCTTCATTAATGGTATTATAAATTAAGCGGCATTCTTTTGATATAATGTAATTCGTTCGAGAAGATACACAAGTATAAGATTTTGACTAAATAATTAATACGAATACCTACAACAACATATACAAACATAAGAGTTTCTATCGCTTTCGATGAATAATTTACTAAAATTTATTTAAAAAATGTGTTTCATTATATACTTCAAATTATTTAACATCATAACTAATCAGTTCTACATATAATACACTATTGGGTAAAACCAATCGTGTATTATATAAAATATTTATGTAGTTAATAAGAGAAATATTCAAACAATTAACAACATTATTGAAATCAAAGTATAGTATGTAATTTTTATAACAATGGATTTAGAAAACATTATGAAAACAATATTTACACCGAAATAGTTTAATGCAACTAATAAGATATCCAAAAATGGAAAAGTGAATATTTTTTATTTATTTTTATACATTGTATATATGTACATATATATACATATATATCAGGAAGACCTAACAGGTAAATTCCGATGCGCCTTCCTGGCCAATTTTAAACATCGATAGACAATTTATAGAGAAATTTAACACAGAATCATAGAGACATCTATGGATGCTTTTTTTGCATTTTTGGAGCATTTTATAAATCAGAAAATTCCAGATATCGAAAACTCTAAAATTTGCGAGAAATAGGACAAGGTTTCCAACATTTTTGTAACTCTTGAAATGAAATCAGAAAAATTGCCAAACTCTGATAGGAAACGATCGGCCCGGAGTCACATATCCAAGGTCTGACTGGTCTGAAAGTTTGACAGCAGCAAAGGGCATGGGATTGAATCCGTGACCATTCAGTTGAAAGTTTTATACGTTAACAACTGATCTATGCTGCTGGTATATATAATAAAGATGTCAGTAATCTGCATTTCAGTAGCTGATAGTAAATAGGTTTTTGAGCTCTTTTTCCTATCACGCTGTACATATTAAAATTATAATAATATAATACTATGATTACTAACAAAATTAATTTAAAATTGTAAAATAGAAAATGATCAGTAGCTATTAAAATAGAAATACGATGTATTGTGAATATAATTTAGTAATAATAAAAAGCATTTAAAAATCAAAAATAAAAATATATTGTTACTGCAAGCGAATACGTATATTGTGTATACATTGTATACGAAAATGATGTCAGACTAGTCACGTGTGATTTTTATTATGCGCACGTGGAAAATCCGCGCTGAAATCTATGGTGTTTTACGAGACGAGATGAATCGCGTCCATTGACGTTGCCGCGTCATTGAACAGCCAAAAAAAAAAAACAAGCCTTGCATAGATTTATGAGCCGCGGGGCGCCACTGCAGATAATATTTTGCTAGAGTTTCCAATCCAGCAGAATGCAAATGTGTGTACATACATACATATACGATGTATGCAGTTAAATAATAAAAAAACGATTGTGTAGGCGGAGGTTGAGGTGTCGAGGGGAGGCTCAGGGGATGGGGGGGTGGTTTGTTCGCTATTATTTGTGTGCGGCAACTTCACCCCTTTCAGCATAAATGCCGAAAGAACTTTGAAAAGTTTGCCGTAGTACGAATCGCTCTTTGTATATTAAAGTGAATCAAAACCTTAGCCCATCAACTTTCGAACATAAAAACTTTCCACCTTTATACCCGCGGCCGGCGCTCTTCACCCATTACTTTTTATTTTATCTCCACTTCTTTTCAATATTGTTTTCACCGTAAATATGGCGCTGGTCTGTCGCTGATATTTTACAACAAAAATTTTAAGTTTGTACACCAAGTGGCGCGCACTACAGAATCATTTAAAAAAAGAAAGAGCGAAATTGGCTTATTACAACCGAGTAAATAGTACGAGCATAATCATAAATAAGAAAAATGTAGGTTTATTGGAAAACTTTTACGCATTTATATTGAACCCGTGTAATAATGCTATGTTTAGTATCTACTGATCGTTCTGGAAACATTTTTATATCAGACTACATTAGATATATCGGCTGGCATCGTTTGGATGAGTGAAATTTGGATACATATACATTTGTACTTACATATATGAGTAGAAGTAGTCAGTAATTATTTATATCTAGGGCAAATAATAGAAATGTCCACTGGTAAAGAAGAAGAAATAATGAGATAAATAAAATTGGGGATGGAGTGGATGGATTCCATTTTTAAATAAATAATGCCACTTTGTCTTAAGAAAAATTCGGTTGTGACCAACCATGACTTTATCTATGTATTTAAGAAAAATAAGAAGTATAAAAAACAAAATTCGTTATTGACGCACATATAAATGTTCAAATATACCAGCTATGAGAGCAATTTCAATACAAGCTTGAGCGTTAATGTAGGGACAAGACAAGACAAAAGTTCTACTTCCGGTTTTCGGATTTTGTTCAAAAAATTTTTATTACTTGATATAACTATAAATATTATAAGTATAAAATATCAAAAAGACAAAAGTAATTTAAAAGGTGAAAATCAAATAATGAAAAAAAAATTTCGCTTTCGATGAATAATTTAATAAAAAGAAAAAATTATACTTCCGGTTTACTAATTCTAATCAAAACTTTACCTCTAAGATAGTACACAAAATTTTTCAATATTCGATACATTCACACGCAAAGGTAATAAATATGTACCTATTTAAAATATACCTAGCCTAGTAATTAATGATCAGCGACCTTCAGAACCAATCGTAAAAACTCGTGACTTTGAAGAGCTGATTCATATTAGCCTTTTTTGTATAGAAATATACATATCTGTTTCACGTGTCGAGAACACTTGAGTGCTCTCTTTCTTATTTATTGGTTTTTGTATTTTTCAAGAAAAAACGCACACTCGAAAAAGATCATTGACGCACCAGGCTTGGTACAAACAATTGTATGTACTATTGTCCTGCCATATGTTTCATCATTGCAGAATACGCACAAATTCTTGAAAATATACACTCATCTTTTGTAGTAGATACAGTGAGGACATTTAAATGGCAATTGGCAGTATTTAATTATTTTCAACAAGCAAATTTAAAAAAAAATAAAGCACGGGAAAAAAAAGCATATTTAATATTATAGAGCTGCAAACGTGATCGATCATTGGAAATATCTTATTAAGTACATTTATAACGACGTTTTTCCATGGAATAAAATATACCTTAGTCCGATAATATTAGCAAATAGTAAATATGCAAGAACATAAATAGATAAAAATAAAATACTTGAAAAATATGTTACACGTGTTTATTCCAATACGTAGTAGCGTGGCTTTCGAAAACATCGCATTATCGAAAAATTTCCCCACTAAAGGCAATGTTTTTCCACGATTCTGTTTTTCGTAATAACAAACTGCTGCGTTGTTTTCGGATATGTGAACGGCTTTGATAAGCAAATTTAGAAGTGAACTTTGTCCATTTTTGTCTATATCAAAAATTTCACCAATACTAAAACGAATTTGCATGTAGATGAAAATTGTTTTTCAAAGTTGTAAGCCGTGTGTGTGTTATTCATTTATATTTTCATTCTCAACATTATATTATATATATACTACATATACATACATACTAAATGATTTCAACGAAAAATTTAACCAAATACATACGATATTACATTCCAACTGTATATATTATACTAACTACATAAAGTGTTACTTGCGCATGAAAATCGTGGAAAAACAACGGCATATCAACTTATGTATGTATGTATGTAGAAGCGATCTAGTACATATAAATATACTGTATATGGTTCGTTTTTTTGCGTTGGTAATTTTCCGTTTTGTAAAAGTGCCAGTACATAAATTTTCAGTGGCGACACGTGAAAAATATCCGCGGCTGCTGCATATCGCCATTCATTTTCATTAGAAATCGCGCCGGAATAACGCCTCTACACTCCCCGTGTTATTGCGTCGGAAAACTTCACCATCGGTGTGTGCGGGGGGAAAATCCGCAGGCTTGTCCGAAGCCTTTTAGCCTCTTTAGCCTCGGAATTAATGCCTTTCGTAATGGACAGATACAGGAGGATTTGTGTTCTGCAAAACTGCGTCGCTAAACTCTCGCCACTATTTGTGCTCTTCTTCTTCTTCTTTTACTTAACTTTCGCACTTTTGAAACTGGGCCTTTTAGCGAGGCTCGAATTATCGACACATTTTGGCAACCTCAAGTCTTTATACCTACATGTATTATATTAAGTAATATTTCAACAAAATCGCAATCATAATAAAATTGACTGAATTTATTATTAATCTTAATTAAAATAAATTCGAAATAAAAAAGACATATTCTGACAGTTCAAGTTCATCAGTATGGTTAACGAATCGCTAGAAAATTTTCTGCCTGTTTGTCTGTACCTAAGTAGACAAATCTCTAGGAGATTACTCATTTAATTTGTTTTATTCAACTGTGTATATATTTATTTTTATTTATTTTATTGTTATAATCAATATACACTCGTCATTATAGATCGCTCCAATGCGACGAGTGTACGATAACGGTCAGAAATACAATAATACATATACAATCACAATACATAGCATATAACAATTAATCAGTATAGAAATAATAATCATAGAGACATCTATCGATTATTTTTAGATTTTTGTGTACAATTATTATTACAATTTTTATACATATAATAAACACGAAATTATAGAGATATTTATAGATTTCAGATTACTGTGCAAAATTTTTACAAATTATACACACAGATTTTGTGACAATAGGAAATGATCTAATACCAACTTTCAGGAACCGTTTCAACAATGATCAGATAAAATTGGCAAACTCTGATAGAGAAACGATCGATTTGGAGTCACGAAACCCCCAAACCTAACCAGCAGTTTGACGAGGATTCGAACCTTTGACCTCAGTGGTGCTAAATATATACGCTACCATTAAGCCAAACTGCTGGCTTAATGGTAGCGTATATATTTAGCACCAATACATATATGTAATTAGATACGGTTCGGTGATCATTGGTCACAAAAATTGGTCACAAGTCACTAAAACCACTATAACAGAACATCTGGCAACCGAAAAGTCCATCATACTAACGATAACTATCATACTAACAAAAAAAGTACTAATATATGTTTGTATGTATGAATGTATTTACATATGTACAAGAACCAACCGTGAACACAAAACATCTCCGTAAGGCCCAAGTCGAAGAATATCAAAAATCGAAAAAAGTCGAAAAATTCATCATATCCAATTATTTAATTATATATTATGTATGTACATATATATTAATGTGAGCTACTAAGGCAACTGATTACTATGGATACAAACGAACATGCTTTTCTATTCACCGATATACGCATGATAATATTATTAATATGCGAGATATAATTTAAATTTGTGGTGATTTTAATGCTACATGTTTTCACGAATTAAGAAGTTCTACGTCGAAATGCGAATAGGATGAATGCGTACAAAATGAAATATTATATTTAACGGTGAGTTCGCGGTTGACAGGTTTCGGTCGCGTGGGTACTCCTGTCTTGGGAGCTCGTCGGTCTGTCTCGTCCTTCCCTCCCCATCCACCCCCTCTCATCCTTTCACCTTCTAAATAAACAAACATTAATTTGTTAATGGATGTTTGTGCACGGGCTCATAAGAGACGAGAGGTGGCGGCCTTCGTTACGCCGCTTGACGAGATTTCTCGTCTCGCCATCTTACCCCCGGTCCTAAAATGGAGATTTATCTGTGTTTTTTGTTTGTCCTTTGCACAACAAGCTTTTAAGGAGAGCACACACACACACACGACAGAATCAACCCATTACATTATATTTATAATTAACTTTCAAATTTTAGCAGAAAAACGTGTTTATACCAACTAACATTTGTTTTACAAATTTATGATCATTTATTAGAATTGCAAATATGTTTTTCAGCTCTTTTTTCCTATTACATATACATATATTAACATTAGAATAACATAACACTATAATTACCTACTAACAAAAAAAAATGTAAAACGAAATACGATCAGTGGATCAGTAGCTATTAATATAGATATAGGATGTATTGTGAACATAATCTATGTACATATATATATATATATATATATATATATATATATATATATATATATATATATATATATATATATAAATATAGTCACATATAGAATTTGCTCAAAGTTACATAGATACAGCGTTTCACACTGGGTGATTTCTTAGTCGCTCACATTTTCATATGTACAATTGGTCTGGTCGGTGTAGCCCAGAGCTATGTTCTGGGACATGTGTAATGAAATTAAATATTTATAATATAATACTGATTCTTCACAAGGTATAAAACTCCGACTGTTAAAATATTGATCAAAATGTATAAAAATAGCATTAATTTATTTATAAGTTATATGAGATCGTCGAAACATATGTATGTAGTCATATTATACATAATAATATGTAAGTTAAACTAAATTCTTCTTCTTGTTAATGCCTTGTCCACATCCGGACGTTGGCGACCACCTCGTCGATTATTTGAATATATCCACATCGGTCTTCAGCGGCTCGGAACAGCTCTTCGGCGCTCATATCGGTCCACATGCGCATGTTTCGAAGCCAAGATAACTTTTTCCTGCCAATCCATTTTTTTCCGTCTATTTTCCCCATGGTTATCAAACGGAGAAATTCGTATTTTGGACCCCGTATCATGTGTCCGAGGTACTCCATCTTTCTCCGCTTGATGACAGAAACAAGTTCCCTGCCTAACTAAATTAAACATCCTTATTCAGCTCTCACTTTGACACTTGGTTATAATATAACACGCTGTCCAGTTCACGCATTCGGCAAAGAATTTGCCGAATCCGCGAACTGGGCAACGTGCTTGCATTTTTCACGCATTCGGCAATTCTCTTGCCGAATGCGTGTAATAGACAATTTCACGGATTCGGTGTAACATATATAAATGAATGTTTCTGTGTGTGTCTCGAATAGGCTCCTAAACCACTGAACCGATTACGATGGAACTTTTAGGATTTGTTGTATGCATGTACGGGAAGATTACCGGGAAGATTACTGTGAAAAAAAAAACGGGAACGGGTGCCATTGCAACGTATAATTTCAAATGTTTTCGCGTCGCGACCAACGTGTTCGCTGCCTGGGTTTTTCCGACAAATGGGAACGGGAACGGGACAGGGAACGGGAATGGGACAGGGAACGGGAACGGGAACGGGAATTGCATGCGTTATTGTGGCGTTGCAACGCATGCCGGGTTCAGCTAGTAAAGTAATAATAAAAAGCATTTAAAAATAAAAAAACATATTTTTTAAATTGGCGATTAATGGTTTAGGAATCACAAAATATCTTATTTTATTAGGTACATATATAGAAATGAGAGTTTGAAGAAAATACTTAAGCAGACTGTTTTCATTTTGATCAAAATTAAAATTGAATTTGAATTTTCATCCCGAAAGTACAAAAGCAGAGAAAAAATAATTGGGTCTACATCACGGCATCGAAAGGTCGAAAGATCGAAAAAACAGATATCGGAAAGCAAAGATCGAAAATCGAAAGATATTAAGTCGAACTATCAAAAATAATGTATGCATGGGAAACGGTACTATGTATATATAATATATATCAGTGGCATGCGGTGAAATTATCTTTCTTTTTATCGTACAGCCTTGCTTAATGTGCGCGGGCAGGTTACGGGAGGAAAAGCCTGTTCCTCTTGTATCCTGCTCGCGCAAATTAAGTGAGGCTGTTCGACGGGGGGAGAGAGAGTTTTACCGAACGCCACTGATATATATACTACCCGCTTTTCATATGTATTTTATGGTAAACGAACATTTTCGATTTTTCGACCTTTCGATGCGTTGACGGTCACCGGTACATTTTGTATGTACATATATGAAGTTGTTTTTTGATATAAATCCGAAAGCATTATTAATTTACCACGTACAAGTCGAATTAAATTAAATGATTATGCAAACACAATGTTTTATAAACGTTCATATGTATTTAAGCTGTTACAATATATAGTTGAGAGTGGCATAAGTCTACTTTTTCTTCATTTCGAGAAATATCTCGCAAAACATTAATATAATGTTGTGCATTTAACGATATTTAAAATACTGGTGGCCTGAGATTCTGGACATATCGAATTAAAAAAAGTGATAACAATTTGTGAAATAAATCAAACAGAAATAGTGTTTTTGGAACTGAAAGTTGGACTTCCATCACTTTCAATTATAACCAGCAGCGTGGTTTAGTGGTGAATGTTGAATTATTTCGTACTTTATGTTACGAGTTCGATTCCCGCTGTCTCGCTGTTGGCCAGACCTTGGTTTGTCGAGGTCGATCGTTTCTTATCAGAATTTGCCAATTTTTCTGATTTTCATTGAAACGATTTCTGTAAAATTGGCGTTTCCTTTCCAATTTTCTGTTGTGAACCTTTAATTATTGTTATATCTTAGGTTTCGCCATATTGCTCACCATAGATTTCTCTGTGGTTGTTTATCGAATATAAAATTCGTATTGTTACATCGTTATTTATCGTGTTAATACGATGTGTGTAATATCTGACCATAGATGTCAGATATTGTTTAGATTTACATGTATCTACATATGTAATAAATATGTGGACCAGGAAGGCGCATTTGGGGTTTACCTGTTAAGCCTTCCTGGTATATTTGTATATATGTATGTAAAAATTAAAATAAAATAAAATAAAATGGATCATATATGTATGTATGTATGTACATACATTTTGAAATAATAGTACCTTGAAATGCTGTGAAAGCACTAGAATTATTAATTGTGGAAAATTTTCCAGGAATTATCCTTGCAACCACATTCATTTGAATGTATTAAATAATTGCATAAGTTCGTGCCCGATTTTCATAAACATCATTAAGTGTTTACTTAAAGTAAACGGGCATGAACTTATGCAATCATTTAATCATTTATTGTCTGTTGAAAATATATTTTTTTCTATTGACGTGGATTATACAAATTAAATATTTATTTGGTAAATATTTATTCGGAATCAATTAAAAATAAAAATATTAAAAAAATATCCCTTTGGAGTGAGAATCATGAATATTTTATGGATTTTTTTTTAATTTAACCTTACTGACTCTAAAGGCCTAAATTCATTCGGTATAAATCTAAATCAGTACAACCAAATTTTACCAGGTTAAGTTTTACAACATCCGTCTTAAAAACCTGGGAATGGATGCAATTTTACGGAGGCTAAACTATAAGACCAACTATAACGAAATGACGATACGGCTAGAATACTATCGCTTTTGAATAAATATAATAATGAGTCTATAAAAAGGGAGGATCTCTAGAGTTTACTCACTTAAATAAATCAATGTATCCATTGAAAGGACTTCGTTCGAAACTTTCCAGCGAGTTCGGCTCGGCCGCAGATTAATTTCGAACGACAAATAAATCGAAAATGTAATTTAGCCGGCAAAGTTAACAGGCAATTAATATTTGAATGGGCGAGAGAGGACGACTCTTCTCTGGCCTGTTTGATTGTTAAACTTAATTAACTTTCCGCGAATGGAGGGGCCTCTCGCGAAAGATGAGTCCTTCGCTAATTAAAGTCACATCACACGAAGACGAGCAAATTGTGTACCGCGTGAGTGTCCTGTCCTGTCCTGTCCTGCCATATCTCTCCTCTTTCTCTGAATGAGACCAATTGCGATAATTGAAACTGGGTCGAGTCCAAAAAACAAAACAAAAGGAGACATCATTTTCGACGACCGCCTTTGTAAGGTCTATATTTGAATTCGCCTTACGAATACTGTACAAGCATGAAATGTTCACACAAATATAATATAATAGTTAATGGGAACGTCAGCTACATACATATACACATACATATGTACATACATACGTGTTGTGCAAAATAGCGTCCAGCTTACATAAAAGACAATCTATAAGAAAACAGACTGATTCTATCCAAATCTATGCATAATTTTACTTAATAGAACATATTCAAATGTATGTATGTATATCTTTTTGACACAAGCAACTTCTTGTAATATTTTTCTATATTATAATATTTAATGAGAATAAATAATACACAGTAAATCAATTCTTTTGTTGCCTAATATTGTCAAATTGAATTTTTTGTTTAAAAATTGTATGAAAAGGTTCAGACGGTTGATTTAATCAAACTAAACCACATAAATATGAATTATTTGATTCAAAATATAAACCTTGTAAAATGATTTAATTTTTATCACATTATCTCAATATAATTTTTTTTTTAACTTTAAAATGCATTGAACACTTTATGACCTACTCCTTTTTCGGATATGTGCATTTAATTGAACTAAAATTGTTATAATACATATATCACAAAGAATTAATTTAACATACAAAAAATTAATAAAAAGGTTTAAATTAAAACGAGCAAACGGAATGTAACAAATATAGTGCACTATAACAATGCCTAACAATATAGTTATTAAGCATATTATTTCTACTATGCGATGCATTATTTCAATACAATCATATAAAAATGATATATTTACATAAGTGAGTGGATGTTAATGAGTTTGAACCATCCCGTTGAAATTTTCTGCTTAAATGATCACATCATAATGTTGAATGGGCAAATTGATTACCGTCTTAAACAATGGATGTATATAAATATACGGTCTCCGTCACGGGCCCGAATGTGAAACACACGAAAACGCAAATATCGGAAGGCAAAGATCGAAAATCGAAAGATCTTAAGTCAAAAGATTAATAAAAAAGGGTGCATGGTAAACGGTACATACTCACTTAATTTGCGCGAGCAGGATACAACAGGAACAAGAGGAACAGGCTTTTCCTCCCGTATTAATGTGCGCGCGCAGAATACGGGAGGAAAAGCCTGTTCCTCTTGTTCCTGTTGTAAACTGCTCGCGCAAATTAACTGAGTATGTACCGTTTACCATGCACCCTTTTTTATCTATCGACTTAAGATCTTTCGATTTTCGATCTTTGCCTTCCGATATTTGCGTTTTTGGGCGTTTCACATTCGGACCCGTGAGGTAGACCCATAAATATAGTACATAGTATTTACTCAATAATACACATATAAACAAGCTCACAAATTTCAAATCACACCGAAAAATCCATTCGATGAATAATTTTCCCATACATATGTAGTTGAAAGCGCGCAAAGGGATAGAGACGAAGGTACATACACACAAACTTGTTCAGAAATCGAGATGATTTATTTTGTTTTCACGTCTCTATACGTACGTAGGTAGCACGGAGGCTTTCCGGGGTTATATTTTAGTGTTGTCGGTATGAATAAAAATCACATGGTTCTATCGAGGGGGTTTTCCGTGGAGCCATGGTGCATTAGCGGCGACGTCACAATAACACGGCGAAAGCTTCTAGCAAATTAGTCGAACTGGCGATGTTTACCTTCAGACTCACAATATTATTTGACTGTTCGCCTTTTAGCGAATTCGCTCGTTCCAATCGAATGTTCATTTTGTTCCTTACAAACAGACGCACACACACAGAATCTCGAAAATACGTCGAAGAAATGCCACGATGGAGATTTCGATCGACTATTTTGGGAATTGTCTGCGGCGATTTTTCGACGAAAGTATTGTACATATGTATATATGTATGTATATGTTTCGACGAAAGTATTGTATGTATATATTTCGAAGGATGATAGAAATGTTTAGTAAAAATCGAAATTAATGTGTTTAGCATTTTGCGGTTTATATACATATGCATATTAAATGTTCACGACTGAAATCAGTTACTTTTGGTGAAAGAAAATTTGAGAAAAGACAGAAAATTTGTTACTATTTCGATGAAAGCTGATGTGTACTTTTCCATCTAATTACCAAACTCAATTTGAGTAATATCAAAAGTCTCATAAGCATTAAATGAATGTAATAAAAGTGTTTGTCAAAGTAATTAAGATATAATCTGTTAAAAGATTTATTATCCAAAGTGAAGTAAATTATTCCTAGATTGAAAGTATTTTTTTCTCGTAAAATGTACCTTTGTACGTAAAATATAATTAAATAGCGAAAAAAAAATAATGCATATGTACAATTTTGAAGACGTGCATTATTTTAAATTATTATTACAAAAATAATTTCATTATATTCTGCTAGCGTAGAAGCTACTTAGTTAAAGCTCAATTAAGTTTTTATAGCATTTGAGAGTCTTGATCTAGAATTTAATTTAAAAAGAATATCATGTAAAAATACGTTTCGGCAACAAAATGAAACAATTACTACAAAGGAAGTTATTATACTGAATACTTTAATAAGAATAAAACATTTTCTTAGAATAAACTTATAAAACAAATCTAAAATAAGAAATCAAAAATTATATAAAATGATTAATGAATAAAATAAATTTACTTAATTTTTTATCATATTAATTAATTTTGGACCACCCGAATTTTCAGAAAAATCTTTATGACAGTCTGGGTATTTTTCGCAAAGTAGCGGTAGAAATAATTGGTTTTATAATATAGGCATAACTCCTCAACCTTGATTTCAATTAAATAGAAAATTAGAATACAGCTTTATAGTTGTTTTCAACCTAATAAATTATCACATTGAGTTGCTTTCAATTTTGGATAAAATTTATATACATTTCAATTTATGTTTTCACGTAATAAAAAACGTGATGTACATATTTTAAAAATCACTGGTGTTATTCATTCGAATGAAAGATTCAATTTGAAAAGTATGCTACGTGAGAAAAAACGTTTAAATTTTAAAGGATTTGAAATACATATATATGGATTTAATTTAATTTATTTATTTTATTCTAAACAGACCATTGTGGCATAACAGGAATTCCTAAAGCGCCACAATGGTCAAAAAATATAACACAAAAAAAAACAAAATAACAATTAAACATAAATTAATACATAACGAAAATAATATACTCATAAATAAAAAAAATACATTTGAACATAAACATAAATACATCCATACATAAACATAAAAAATAGCATTTAATAATAACAGATAAAGTAAAAATATCAAATAAAATATAGCATAAGGAATGCTTTGCACCCACACCCAGTTTCAATAAATATGTAAGAAACAACTACAAATACAAAACATCCCTGTAAGGCCCAAATGGAAGAGAGTTAATCAAAATTTCACTCATAAATCACAATCAATCATGAAAACAATGATGAGCGCAGACTATCAGATAAATGGGTTAGAGTAATTTCCGACAATTTACGCTCACTAAGGTGGAAAATATCACATTCAGTCTTGGCAGCAACGATTTCATTAAGAAGTCGAATAGCTCTTGGAATAGGAGCCATTCGAAAAAGGACTGTGCGGGCAGGAGGTACAGCCAGCAAATCCTTTCCTTTAGGGACATAAAGTCCCAACTGCTCCAGCAACAACGGGCATGACGTATTACCACGTAAGAGCAGGAGAACGAAACGAATTAATGAGAAGTTTTTCCGAAGTTCAAGGGAATTATACCCAAGCATGCCCAAAAGGAAAGGAGTGGGGTAGAGATATGGGTAATACCCATATTCTTTCCTATATAGGAAACGAAGAAATGCTTTTTGCACTTTCTCAATCATCAGAGAGTAATTTGCTTCATGCGGATTCCACACAATCGCATTATACTCTAGCTTACTTCTCACAAGCGAATTGAAAAGCAAGCGAGAAGACAAAGGATTGGAGAATAATCTTGCATATCTCAAAACAAATCCAAGTCGACGAAAGGAAACGTCAGGGACTTTCTTGATATGGTTGTGAAAGGTGAGCTGAGGATCAAAAGTGATACCCAAATCGACCTTATATTCCACACATATATCGATATTTTGGTATGATATATGTATATTAATGGAAATTTGAAACTAAATCTTTTAATAATACGTTTTGTTTTATGTTTGATTTAAAAACACACGCTGTGTGTCGGCCTTTGAATAAAATTTTATTAAAATCACAGACTCATTGCGAGTTGACTATGGAATCTGGATACAGATATGTATACATATGTACATATGTACGTCAGTAGTACTAACTTTGACAATAAAAATTAACATTACGAAAGCATGCGATCCGTAGATTTATTAAATATCATAAAAAAACGAAGAATAATTGACGTATCATTGGAATTGGTTCACTTTTCCCCAAAATGACCCGTACGTTTGTATGACTTTCCTTGCATTCGCGCGTGCGGAATTTCGTCCTGGGGATTCGTTGCACTCTGACTATGATGAATGAAGGGGTCACAGTATGGAAATACGTGACTTGAATAAAACACCCCTTTTACAACCCCCCCCCCCCATTTTCCACCCTTGCACATACATACAGGGCTCGGGGGTTCCGACCGCGAGAATTTATTAAACAATAAC
The DNA here is from genome assembly GCF_051622035.1 of Arctopsyche grandis. NCBI lineage: Eukaryota > Metazoa > Arthropoda > Insecta > Trichoptera > Hydropsychidae > Arctopsyche > Arctopsyche grandis. The sequence goes on along the minus strand of NC_135364.1, from coordinate 23,263,186 downwards.
AGTGCGTGTAATGGTGATATATACACATGTACGGGGTAATACGCACGAGAAGGTTTCGTTCGGTTTTGTGTGATTAAATTCAGGCAAACCCTGTGCAAATGTTATCCTATCATCTTCCACCCGATCCTTGTTTATATTAAAGTTTATAAACTGTACGATATGATGCATTAAGATGCAACATTATGCATTCTGCGAAAGAATATAACAATGCCGCGCAGAAAGTGAAACGAATTTTCTGAAAATTGTTAAATTTCATTTACGATCCGACGTGGAAGCTTCAACACTGTTGAATGCTAACAAAGCATCTTTTCAGAAGGCAAACACGGCGAACACTTTGAAGCTTGTCAAATTTGCACTGGTATAGAAGCCGACAAAGGCTCCAGTTTCAATTTTATTATTACTTTTATTAACAATGTGTCTCAAATTAAGTTTTTGTTCATCGCAGTTAGTTCCGCTCAATTTGAATTCCAATTGGATTTATGTAGTTTATAATACATTTAGAAAAATATTCATGTATGTTAATTTGCAAGGACAAAAGTTCTATGGTTCAGTCTCTGATACACATTTATTTATTTGTACATTTTATTTATACAGGTAAAAACCCATTTAAGTATGTAAATTACATAAGAAAAACATATAATGAAATCTTAAAATATACAAATAACAATAAAAGAAAAAAGAAAATCATAAAAAAATAGTAAAATACCCATATGAGTAAATTACATTACATATAAAAACATACACTGAAAACTTATATTATAAAATTAACAATGAAAGAAAAAAAGGAAATCAGAAATAATTAAAACGAATTAAAAAAATTCGGGTGTGACCAACCCATGACTTTATCTATGTATTTGAGGAATATAAGAAGGTTACAAAACAAAATTCGATATTGAACTAATAACTATGATAGCGATACAAATTGAGCGCAAATATATGCAAATACTTGCACAAGACAAAATTTCTACTTACGGTTGGCTGATTTTGTTCAAATTTTTTTAATTATTTAAAATCAGTATAATTATTATACACATTTAATATCAAGAGGATAAAAATAATTTAAAAGGTCAAAATAAAATAATGAAATATTGTTTTTAAAAAAAATACTTTTTCCGGTTTACGAATTCTGACCAAAACGTTACCAAATCTAAGTTAGTACATAAACAACACAAATATAAATTTTCAGCTTAATACGTTCAGGGGCGTGGACAGGATCCAGGCGACAACATTTTTGACCTTTCTAAATAGGAGAAAATCCCACTTCCGGTTCATTAAATTTGCTGATTTTATTTTTTATTTTTACTTAAAATCACTATCTCTATTGTACACAATAAATATCAAGACACTTAAAATAATTTAAAAGGTCAAAATAAAATAATGAAAAAATAATGAAATATTGTTTTAAAAAAAAATACTACTTCCGGTTTTCGAATTCGGACCAAAACGTTACCAAATCTAAGTTAGTACATAAACAACACAAATATAAATTTTCAGCTTAATACGTTCAGGGGCGTGGACAGGATCCAGGCGACAACATTTTTTACCTTTCTAATAGGAGAAAATCCCACTTCCGGTTCATTAAATTTGATGGTTTTATTTTTTATTTTTACTTAAAATCACTATCTCTATTATACACAATAAATATCAAGAAGCTTAAAATAATTTAAAAGGTCAAAATAAAATAATGAAAAAATAATGAAATATTGTTTTTAAAAAAAATACTACTTCCGGTTTACGAATTCTGACCAAAACGTTACCAAATCTAAGTTAGTACATAAATAATATAAATATAAATTTTCAGCTTAATACGTTCAGGGGTGTGGTCAGGATCCAGGCGACAACATTTTTGACCATCCTTCCGGATGCTTCCGGAAGGGAAAAAATCCCACTTCCGGTTTATTAAATTTAGTGATTTTTTTTTATTTTAATCACATTGATACAAGAATTATACTTGAATTTTTTTGTGAAGACCACACATGTTTAAGGGGTCGAAAAAAATAGTGGAAGAAAAATCGAACAAGAGTAAACTGCCACTTCCGGTCGACGGACGCTTACCAAATTTTATACATAACTTGGTATTGAGCCTTAACTGATCGATATGAAATTTCAGTTCGAATAATCAAAAGGCTTTTGAGAAAAACATAAAAAACCTCGATTCTCTAGAGTAAAAGTACTACTTCCGGTTCAGATAAAAATATTTAAAAAATATAAAATTATAAAAATTATTATTTCTAGTACATGCAAAAAAAATTCAGTCCGATTCAGTTAGTAGTTTGGGAGAAAATCGAATTCAAAAACTTAAAAAAAAGAGGACACCTATAAGGGGAGGTACCATTTCCGGTCAACTTAAAAATTTGAAAAAAATTTACGTAGTGTCTATAAGAATTTCATTAACCGATACTAAGTTTTGGTTCGATAGGACTAACGGTGTTGAAAAAATCCCCAAAGTACACAGACACACACACAGACACACACACAGACACACACACAGACACACACACAGACACACACACAGACACACATACAGACACACACACATTTTTTCTAGATCATTAAAACGTGATCAGTAATCGATTCTGAGTTCGAATCAGTCAAAATCTCGAGTTCGAATTTTCGCATGATCACAAAACTTCATCTATTGTTACTACGTACATAGATAAAGTAAAAATTCAGTCCGATTCAGTTTGTAGTTTGGGAGAAAATCGAATTCAAAAACTTAAAAAAAAGAGGACACCTATAAGGGGAGGTACCATTTCCGGTCAACTTAAAAATTTGAAAAAAATGTACGTAGTGTCGATAAAAATTTCAGTAACCGATACAAAGTTTCAGTTCGATAGGACTAACGGTGTTGAAAAACATCCCCAAAGTACACAGACACACACACAGACACACATACAGACACACACACAGACACACACACACAGAAACACACACAGACACACACACAGACACACACACAGACACACACACAGACACACACACAGACACACGCACACACACATTTTTTCTAGATCATGAAAACGTGATCAGTAATCGATTCTGAGTTCGAATCAGTCAAAATCTCGAGTTCGAATTTTCGCATGATCACAAAACTTCATCTATTGTTACTACGTACATAGATAAAGTAAAAAGGAAATCAGTTGAAGACAACAGACTATTTTGACTTTTAATGGCATTAAACATTTAAATATTTTATAAAAAAAAAGTTTTTTAAAAACAAACCTCTTTTTTAGTTTTGTATATAATATGAAGATATAAAAATTATTATTTTGAATAAAAATACCGATAATATTATTTTACTACCGCCATCCATGTTTTTTTACTACCGCCATCTATGTATAAAACTAAAGACTACATAGACGTCACCCAGAATTCAAATTTGCACACTTCAAACGCGTCTTAAACGATATTTTATCTCTATCGTAATGGCGGAGGATCCATTTACTTATATTGATGATCAAAATGAGCAATTTGGCAATGTATGAAAACGATCGGATAAGAGGAAATTTTTTTCCTGAATAATAATCGTAAGTGATGCGTAAAGGAGGTTTGTAAAAATAGTAAAATAATCATTTAAGTAAATTACATAATAAAAACATATAATGAAATCTTATTATATAAAATTAACAATGAAAGAAAAAAAATCAGAAAAGATGGTTAAAATTAAGGAAACACAATATTTTGAATGGACTCAAAAGAATATTAGTTTTCACTGTAATTGGCGAAAACAGAAAACGTTTGCGTATTCTAAAATAATTTTCTGGTGCATATAAAGTAAATTGGCTAAGAATTGGTGGATTATAAATATTTCCACGAAGAATAAGGAACATGTGTCGGAATAATATATGTAATACGACGACGAGATTCAAGTCTGACTAAGCCCGTCATTCCCAAAATAAATTTGCTTGGATATAACCAAGGATAGTTAGTATCCATACATATTATAATAGAGAAACCAACAGAATTTTTTGTGAACTTTTTCTAATAAATTAATATCCAAGTTTTTGTTAAACAGTTTTTGTTACGTAGTTAAACTCCAAAATAGACCTCACAAAAGAATTGTAGAGGCAAATCATAGAATTGGAATTAGACAACAAATAAGATTGTCTGATAAAAAATGCTAATGATTGGTTGGACTTGATATCTAAAATGTATTAATTATCTAAATTGACACCAACAATTAAGTTAAAACTTGCCACACTGTGATGAATAGTGAGTGACTTGGACTTATTATTATTTTTCCAAATATACTGAAAGCAGGCTCTTTATATTTTATGTTTTCCTCGTCAAATCCTACATGATTCGAATTATGCCATTACGAAATAAAAACATTGATAAATATCAACAGAAATAAATATTTCGCGGGAAGCCCTTTTTATGCGTGCCTCACAAATGCGAGAAAGAAAGGGGGAATCAAGTACGCGCCGCGCTCAACGGCCAGTGTGAGAATGATATCCGCCTTGGAATGACGGATTTGCGTCATCATTTTTGTAATTACTTGCACTTACGTATTTTATATTAATCGACGTTTAATACACGATAAAATAATTTTGTACAGCTTATTACAATAATCAACCTCGCAGATTTTGTACACAATTTTTTAACTGGACGCTTATAGTCCAGCACAGTGGCTATCGGATTTTAAAAATACATATATCTATAAGATCTTTCAGTTTGCCAAAAATTTTTCTCAGGGCCCGGGACTCCTCTCGGTGGCCCTGGATATATTTAATTTTATTTTTACATAGATATATACCAGGAAGGCTTGACAGGAAGATCCCCAATGCGCATTCTTGGACATTATGTTATGTTATTATTATGATGTTACATATGTTACATTATTATGATATTATATTATTATTATGTTGTTATGATTGAATAACTGGCCACAGTGACGCGTTAGATCTCTCTGTAATGTCACTGTGGCTAATATGTTAAAAAATAAAATAAATAAATAAATGTATGTAGGAAAGATTTTTAATGTGGTTGGTGAATGTGTATGGTGTGGAGCGTGTATGGAGCACTTGACGTAAGGCTTGCCCGACGTTAATACGTATAAATAAACACCGCTAAGCTACTCCATGTGTGTCATTTGGAACCCCTGAATCTAGGATCCTATATGCATATCTATAATTTGAACTAAAAAAATTAAAAAAAAAAAATCAATTTTTATAAAATGTAAGGAAGGCAAAATAATGTGTTTTGACGTACATATGTAAGTGATATTTTTCGTCGAAATATATAGGGTTTATATTTAACATGTCCAAGTATTGAAATAGTTTAACAAGACGTCTCAGAAATTGCGAAATTTCAACGTCGACAGATAGAGAAAAAGTTGTCGACAACTGGTTGCAACATCTGGTCGCTTGCTCTCATAAGTTTTAATGACGCGGCCTCCGTTGCGGACAAAGCGGTTCTGAAAATTTCCTGTCCTTTCGGGCGAGTCCTTCTTTATGCTCCAGCTTCGCCTTAATTATGCACGATGCTGTGCTGACCTCCGAGAACACAGCACAACCACTCGTCGTCGTGAAGCAAACCGGGTTTTTATTTTCATTTCAGTCGGTGCTCAACTGCTGAAATCACAGTGTTTGTGGGCTGGGATCTGTTCACTACCCCACGTAAAGTAAATTGCTTATTTTGATTTTTAAATGCTTTTTATTGATTTTTAATTGCCAAATTATGTTCACAATACATCTTATATCTATTTTAAAAGCTACTGATCCACTGATCATTTTCTATTTTATAATTTTAATTTTTTTTTGTTAGTAATCATAGTATTATATTATTCTAATGTTATTGTACAGCATAATAGAAAAAAAGGGCTCAAAGACCTATTTACAATTCTTATAAATGCTCATAATATATCTAATACATAATATTAATTAAAGACTCTCTAAAGTCGACGATCTAAAGCAGATTATGTTTAGGTAATCTGTGTTTATACCTGAAGGGTATAGACATTTTGTTGTAATCGCCGGGACTCTTCACAAGTATGTTTTTATTTTCTGTCATAGAATCTAATGGTACTACTGTTAGTAATGTTTCTAACTAAAGGAATATTATTTATGGCATGCAGTTTTTTCAAGTTAGTATATATGGGTATATGGGTTAGTATATAACTAAGGTTCGGCGCGACCCAGTGCTATTTGGACAAAAAATGGGTTCATCATTGACTATTAAAACGGCCAACCTTTATTTTTAATCTCTAGCTTTGTATTTCATTGCAATAGACAATAGTGAACCCATTTTTTGTCCAAATAACACTGAGTCGCGCCGATCTCTACTTATAACTAGAGATCGGCGACCGAGGATGCCGCCATAAAATAACAATAGACACAAAGATCTACCCTACAATGCGATAGAGCAAAAAAATACTTGACAATAGTGAACCATCTTTGTGCATAAAAGCTTCCTCGACTGCAGATCTTTGCTTATAACGATAGTCATTTCAATTAAAATCACCTTGAGCAAAAGAAGTTTAAGAACCTCTGCGTTAATTTGTAAAGAATAGAGTAATATATCTAAGAATGCAAATTGCTTAGAGTGTGTAAATGGTTCCAGCAACAAAATCAAACACCAACACTCTAATCGTGCACATAAAACATGCATAGAAGTTCATGTAATGCGTAGCCGAGACGATGCGGCGTCATTATCAGGGGCGTGCAACCTTTTTCACGCTCATCCGCCCTAATGAATAAATTAGCGTCCGACTTCCGATTAATTTTTGAGGGGCAAAGACAAACGCTCCGGGGCGCGCTAATTGAATCCGCCGTCCCTCGACACGACCGGACAAATTTATTTTGCGTGAATACATTAAGAGAGAGAGATAGAACGGGAGGCTGGGGACCCGCCATTGTGGCCGAGCCGGTACTCTTTGTGATGGAAATCGACGCCGCTTTGTTTCCGATTAATTGTCATTTTTCGCCGTGGAAAAGCGTATCGAAAACGGGAACGCATTGTTCGCTCCGAGCAATTATACAATTTTCCCGGAGACAATCGACCGCCGAATATGATCGCGTGCTTTTCGCATAGCTGGGGCACTTTTTTGGGCTATTTAATTTATAGACCATTGGGAGTATATGTACGTATTTTATTTTATTTTATTTTTATTTTACATAGATATATTTTATTTATTTATTTTATTTATATATATTTTAGCTATCAAGCTAATACCAGGAAGGCTCGACAGGAAGACCTTAACTATAAACAATGCAGCATTTTTATTAGATAATTCACTCTATGTCGAGAAGCAGAAGAACACGAAATTAATAATTAATTAATTACTCAATTGAGACATCTATAGATTTGTGACAGCAGGTAAGATGATATTTTTTTCCCAATTTTAAGGAATCGTTTCAACAGTGATCAGAGTTAAACTGTCAAACTCGACGATCGACTTGGACTCACAAACATCCAATTCTAACCAGCAGTATATTAAAGGTTAATCCGGGATCAAACCCAATAATCTCTCGGTGATAAACATAAACGCAACCACTGAGCTATACTGCTGGCTATATAAATAAAATAAAATAAAATACAAATATTTTATTGTATTGACAGTCTAAGTTTTGGGATCTCGTTGTATTTTTTTGAGGTATTTAAATGACTGACCATAAAATCAAGCTAGTTTTAAGTGTTTAAGTTGCAAGGTTCAAAATAAATAAATACATAAAAAAATATTTGAATTAAAAATACAAATATGTATTTGATATTTCAACTGATTTGAAATAAAAAGTCCCGACTCATTAAAGCAATCATTAAATAACTTGATACAACAATATACAAAATGAAAAATAAATCAAAATTATAAACTTGATGAAGCAGCAAAGCAGTGGCGGATTTACTTCTTAAGGGGTTTGAGGCGTTACAAAAAAAAAGGCTGGGTCCCAAACCCACTCCCCCCTCCTGCTAGTTGGGTGAACAGGTTTTGTCGAATGAAGACAAAAGCCGTGCTTAATGCATTTTCGGAAATTCGTACGTGCGCGCATAAACGCATTATTTGCACACCAAGTTCAAGGAGAGAAAGCTAAAATTCCTGCCATAAATATGTTTTGGCCATTAAGTGGAAATATGAAGCTTCTCGGAAATATGAAGCATTTGGTAAAATAAATGATTTTTACAAATGAACACTTTTTTCTTCCGAAAGTGATTCAATAATTATATTGTTGCGTAGGGGTGGGTGGAAGGTCCAAATAAAATGCCAAAGTCGCTTCACAGCATTTATTGGATGATTGAGGAGATCCACGCACAGCCAGTGCTCCGTCCAGAATGCCTTGATATGGCCCGATAAGTACCTGCTTATAAAGGGCAGGTCGCTCACTGCATCTTCAACGTCCGTTTACGTCCCCATTGTTTAGGCACGTACACAGACATGCAGTCCCACGCTTTCGCACTGTCAGTTCTGAGAACTCTAGCGGGAAGTGACCAAGTGCCGTTACCGACCACTGAGTCGACTCGGGAGTCTCCATTGTTAGCCGACTGCCCGGAGATAATCCTTGAAACCGATTATGTCAATTTTTGTATATGCTACAATATTAACATAAATAAAGCAATATTATTATTTTTTAAATTCCTCCCCAAAGTATGGCTCTACTATAAATACATATAAAATTCAACAATCCGAGCTATACACACACCTAAAAGATGATCGCAGATTTATTTACGGCCGTATTAAACTGCGTCAAATGACTACCCCCACGTGGCTAAAAGAGGTGGGGGGAGAAGATTCGTCGTGAGGAAGATATGCAAAACGGAGACGGATACGCTTTAACACTAACCAAATACACTCGGGAGACTTTATGGGAATCCACCTTATGGACGCGAGTCGAGAAATGCACCGACGTGATAAAGTTTGCTCAGACACGGTGGATCCGCTAAACTTTATTATTATTTTAGGTGGGTAGGTCCTGCTTGCTCGCGGAGAAGGACCAACTCGTAAAAGGAAACCGCAGCAAAGTAAGGCGAACGTTTAAAATACAAAAGAAACAAACGAAACGTGTGCAATAAACGACAATTGCTTAAGTGATTGAATTTGCTATTTGGACTTTGTATATTGTATGCTGATTCAGATTTCTTTAGTGCACCACTTATTCTTCTTGCGGTTACTCGATTCAGGCGCCAGTCTCGCATGAAATAACCTTTTTCCTCAGAGGTTACTCCCGTCTAGTTTTGCAATTTTTTTTGTTCTGCAACTAGGAAAGGCATTTATGACCCGCTTCTGTGATTTTTTTCCTCCATAATGGTCTGCAATAGATGAAGCATCGGGCTTTTCTTGAAATGCCCGTTTTCCGTGTTCAATTAATTTCAATGATGTTCTTTCTGTATTCCTCTTTCATGGAGTTCGTTCAACGTAAGAGCGACCAATGTAACAATGTTGGAAACTACCAGTCAACACTGCAAAGTATGCTTTATGTATACATATATTAGGTAAACTTTAGATTTTAAATTATTGCGGCCCATATTTTCTATGCTTGCGTATAGCATAGTTTTATACATATGAGCCGTTATATTCGGAAATTACCAATTTTCAGTTCCAAAAACACAATTTATCTTTGACTTGATTCACATACTGCTATCACTTCTTTCAATTCGATATATCCAGAATCTCGACAAAACAGACTAAACGCAATACAGTATTAATATTGTAAAACGCAAAAAAATATTAGGGGTACCGAAAATTAATCAAAAAAATATACCCAAATTCCCTGTCGTGCAATTTTTCTATACGACGAAGATGATTCTGAACTATAGACCATGGACAGCCAATCTTCAACGATAATTCCTCGATGGTTTGACGAGGATCTGATTCCACCATTGACGTCAGGATACCATCATCCGATTTTTGACCTCTTTTTTTCGTGCGATCTCCTTAATGTCCCTATTCTCATTTTTACATACCTCCTTTACGTTTCACATGGCTTTCGCGTTAGAGGTCATTTTTATCTCTTATCCGATCGTTTTAATACTTTGCCATATTGCTCATTTTGGACATCAATACACGTTAATGTATTGTCTGCCATTACGTTGGAGATAAAATATCGTATACCACGCGTTTTAAAAACGGGGCCCGTAAACCTTCCTGACGTTTAATAAGCGTTCGTCCCGTGTCTTCCAACCTGTTCGCCTTGATATGGCCATATACGCCTATAATTCACTCTATATTTTATAAAATTTGCTCTATAGGTTCTCGTTATCTCTAATATTTAAATATTTATAGTTTTAGCTCTCATATTAATATATAAATTTCAAATTTGGCGTCTAGCTTCATGTAATGTAATGCACGATATATATATATATATATATATATATATATATATATATATATATATATATATATATATATATATATATATATATATATATATATATATATTGATTTTTGGCCAAATATGTGAAATCTGACATTTTTAAATCGTTTATAACACCGATGACACTTGCTTAGTTTAAGAATATTCCCGTAAGTATCGGGGATTTTTTTCACTGCTTTGTTTGCCTTCATTACTTGGTCTAACATAAACAATATAAAATGACGCAAGTGGACTTCCTCTATTATTGGTCTTGACATCCTTCCTGACTACCGAAGTGGGGGTATGCAAGTGCCCAATTTTTACGTTTTTCGTAATAACTACATATATGGTTTTAAAAGCTATACATCCTATATTTCTTGTACTCCTAGAATAAACTACAAGAAATTTATTTTTATAGATTTTGTATGATTTAGAAAAGGGGTACATCGTAAAAAAATACATTCATACATTTCTACGTTCCAAAGTATGATTTAAAGGCGGTAGCGATAAGTCATGTTTTTGACTGCTCGCTCGCATACTCTTGTTGATCGATGAATCAATGCGAGAGAAAGAGACAGCTATATTTTCGTCGCTTTTCGCGCGTGGCTATTTAGTCATGCAGTCGCCTGTTGGCCTTACCTTTGTACGTTTGCATGCCGATATTTGTCGTTATTTTTTAATACAAAAATAGTCGAAAACATTCTATAGAACTAAAACTTTTTTATGTTGATGTATAAAACGATTAATAAGATATATATTGAACCCATTTGTATTGAGAAAAGCTGTGTTTTGATTAAAAAATACTGGGGTCTTACTCGACCCGGTTCGGGACACTCGTTCGATCTCGACGCTCCGTCCTTCAAAGGTTAAATAGAAAAAATAATTTCAACGTAATAACAAAACTTAAGTGCTAACTGGACCGTGTCTCGACACAAACTGACTGCCAAAGAGCTCGTCGACAGATGTGATTATCTTACGGTCCCCTTAATACATTCAATATTCAAAAGTGGACTTATGCCACTCTGAAATATAGCTGCTCATATGTTCATATGTACATACATGCATACACTAGAAAAAGGTTCACAGCCTCTCATTACACACTCCACTTTGTTAGGGTGAGCGATTCGGCGACGGGACAATTTGTTGAAATTTCTCAATTCAGACTCTCCCCGTCTTAAAATTTAAAGCCCGCGCGCGTATTTACCCTGGCGGAAGAAAGTTAATAGAGGAGGTTCCTGTGCGTCGGCTCTTTCATCAGGGGTGCACAATGCCGGTCCATAGCCCCAGGTCCGGTCCCTTTGTGTCCGTGATGAATTGCACGGCGACCGTGAGCAACACACAGGTAACATTGTACAGGTACGAGTGTACAGATACCAGCCAAGAGACCGTTATACCAAACGCAAGTCTAGCCCGGAAAATTAACAAACACGACCTCCGCATACACATTTTAATCATATCAAATTAATTTTGCAGCTTACGTCCATAATAATAACGAGAATTAGTTTGCGGCTTAGCAGAGTAAAGTTGCGATTGATGTATGATACACATTTCACTTGTACACTTTGCGTATTCTCACTTTGATAATTTATTTCGTTGATAGTGTCAGCATATTGTTTAAATAATGATCTTTTTATTAATCTAGAAAAATGCTCTATTTTAAATTTCACTAGAAATAAGTCAATTATTACTAATCAATATCAATTAAATCATTCAATCCTTAACACGTCATCTTCTATTAAGGATCTTGGTGTAATACTCAATAATAAACTAGATTTCTCTGAACATATTTCTTTTATTACCAACAAAGCATTTAATCTCTTGGATTCCTACTCCGCTCAACAAAACCCTTTAATGATCCTTATGTACTAAAATTACTTTATTTTTCCTTTGTAAGGTCTCACCTTGAATTTGCCTCAATTATCTGGTCACCTTTTTATTTATCCCATATTAATTGTATTGAGAAAGTTCAACTTAAATTTATTAAATCCTTACGCTACCTTTTTCCTACCTATACCCATTCTACTGTTTCCGACATTTTAAAAATCCTTTCTTTTGACAATCTTTCTGTCAGGCGACGACATACTGATGCTATATTCTTCTTTAAGCTCATAAATGGTTTCCTTGATTGTTCTGATTTACTGAATAAGGTTAATTTCAGAATCCCAGTTCGGTACTCTAGACGCGTTGCACTCTTTTCACTTGATCCTTTCAATACTAATTCCCAAAAATATTTTTATCTGCAGCGCGTTTAACGTATGTTTAACGGAGAGCTGAATGAGGTTGATCTATTTGGTATTTTCCTACATCAATTTAGGTCTAACATCAAGAGAATCTGACTGTTAGACCTGACTGATTGATTAATTTCTTCTCCTATTCTATTTTTCCAATATTTCCAATATTTTTATACTTTCGTTTAGTTATGTAATGTGCTATTTAATCATATTATAGCTTTCATTCTTTTCCTTTTCATTTGTTTATTTTGTATTTACCTTTTTCATTTGTTTTATATTTGTTAAATTTCAATTTCTTCTTATATTCTATTTTATAACCTTTTCCAAATATTTTAATACTATAGTTTAATTATGCAATGTTCTACATATTTTGTCATGCCTTTATTCTTTACTTTTTAATTTGTTTTCCTTATCTTATCTTTTTCATTTTTGTAAAAATCTATTATTGGACTCGGATGTTACATATATTATTTATTTACTATTTGTTTTTTTATACATATCTATGTACATCCTGTCTGTTGATTTTTCAATTAATAAAATAAAATAAAATAAAAAAATAAAATATTCTTGGACATTCTGTACAAATTTATATACAGAATTCTTATGTATATGTATATATGTACATATGCATGTGCTATGCTAGCAGCAGTCGTCTGGCATTCTGAGAAATTGCAATCAGCCAGCGAAATAGCAGCTGAGACCTGCGTTTCAAATATTTCTCGACACTTTACAATCGTACAATTCGAGCTTAAAATTGCACACCACTTGTACAAATAATCTTATGCTTTAGCTATTGGGACAAAAATATTTATTATTAATGAAATACAATATTGTTGAACAAATATTGTAAGAACATAGCCTTTCAAATTCTTTTCACTTATGAGTTTGAATCAATTTTTGATTATTTTTATATACTATATATGATTTTGATATTTTTATATACTATAATAAATATTAACAAGCACATCACATTAAAGTTCGATTCATATCTTACAATCTTCAAAAGTATATTCAAATTTTAATTTAATTTAATTTAGGGAACGTTTTTGCAAGATATTGTTTTATAAAATAATCAATTCGGATTACACAAATTTTATTGATGAATTGATCAATTAACTTGAAGCTTCTTTCAATATTAATCTTCCATTAAATTTTATAAATTCATTTGAAACAGAAACGTTCAAAATTTTTCATGGATATCATCGATATTTGTTTTTATTTTTATATTGTATTTACTTAAATTTATACCAGAAAGGCCTTCCTTTAAGGTAACCACAATGCGCCTTCCTAGTAATAAACATTGTATACTTGATACAAGTATAAATAGCATTATACAAAATAAATACATATCAATTAACATCCACAGAGACATGTATGGTCAAATTTGAAAATTTGGAGCATTTTATACAATTCAGCGAAATTCGAGATTGCTGAAAACTCGATATTGGCGAGAAAATGGGTAAAGTTGCTAATTTGTTCCAACCATTTCAATGAAAATCAGATGAATTGGCAAACTTTGATATGAAAAGATCGACCTGGAGTCATAAATCCAAGGTCTGGCCAGCAGAAACTAGTGGAATTTGAACCCGTGACCACTTGTTCAAAGCATTATATGCTAACCACTAGTCAATTCTGCTAGTAAAATTGTTAATATGTATGTATAATATATTAAGAATTTTAGACCGTATACAATAACACTGTTCGACACGAAAAATGGTTCAGAGACGAGATATGACTTTTCTTATAGATCTATGCCCAGTAAACACGAATCTGGTAATAAAAAATGTTGATTGGCTCGAGACATATATGTATTTTTTAAATCGCGCGATTTTTCTATATCTTGGTGTTGTTCGGTTTTGAGACATCGACCGAACAACATCAAGATATAGAAAAATCGCGCGATTTATAAAACACATATATCTCCGAATCTCGAGCCAATCAACCATTTTTTATTACCAGATTCGTGTTCACTGGGCATAATTCTATAAGAAAAGTCATATCTCGTCTCTGAACCAAAAAAAAGTCGTCATTTGTCGAACAGTGTAATCAATGCCCATATGAGAGACAAACGACTTCTAAAAACAACATATTTTTAAAATATACACGAAAACCTTGAAAGCATCGAACCTTCAATTCATAAAAAAATATTGTAAGATTTTATCTTTTAAAAATCTTTAAAGCTTAAAAGCAACACATAGACAAGGCCATTAAAAATAACAAGTTAACATGATCTATGTATGTATGTATGTGCATATAAAATAAGAAAACCTATGGAATATGCATAGCAAATATTAAACAAAATATTGTATATATGTAATACACACACACACATAACTAGAAAAGCGCACATATAATAATTGGGAAATATTTATTTATAATAAAATTGAAATGATACAAATCATATACATATTGTTGTTTCGAAAACAACGGAGGAAAAAGGGACGACCGGTCGCCATACCCATTATTTGCATTAACTAACTCGCCGCGAACTATTTCAAAATAATATTTACCCGAAACACGGATACATAATATAATATATTCCCCACAGGAAGTGAGGTCCAAAGATAACAACAGACCTTTCGGCACGCATTCATACATTTTAATTTTGATCCCGTTCGAGCGCGTCATAAAATTCGAGCCGCAGTTTTCCGCGAGGGACTCCCGAGAGGTGAGGGGGTGAGAGACGGATTTTCTTTTATTTTCCGCGTGTAAATGCAAATCCGCACACACACACACACACACACACACACATACATATACACACATTTGGCACATAATGAAATAAAACAAACAACAAAAGCGCCGCGCCGCTCCGAATATGAATAATTTAGAGCGGTTTTGTGCGGCGGCAATTAACGCTGTCGGCGAGAGCTTTCAGACGGCTTTCAACTCGCGAGCTTTCCGCTCGAACATTTCTTTCGATTTAATTATTTACGCTTTTCCCCCTCAAAAAAATATTCTATATAAATATACGCAATGAGTTGTCTTATTGACAAATTGTATACATACGTACAATGTATGTTCAGAGCTGTGAGAAAAAATATTGCGCCAGGGCAAAAGCTTGAATCCACCCCCCTCCTTATCCCCAAAAATACAAAAAAAATATAAAATATAGAGTGATTAAAGAAAAGGTTATAGGCGCTTAAGCAATTAAAATCTGACCAAGCGATTATAACAATAAACAATAAATAAAAATAGTTATTATAATTCCATATTTCAGGAAATTAATTAAAAAAACATATAAGAGTTTACAATATTTAGAAAATATAATGAAAATAATATTCAATTAATTAACAACAGTCTGATATGTACTAAAAAATAAATTTGCTATAATCATTCTAACTTTTAGCAAAATAGACACATGGTTGACGGACGTTTGGCCGATTGTGTGTCGAAATTACACAAAAATAAATGTATCTAAA
Organism: Arctopsyche grandis; assembly: GCF_051622035.1. NCBI lineage: Eukaryota > Metazoa > Arthropoda > Insecta > Trichoptera > Hydropsychidae > Arctopsyche > Arctopsyche grandis. The sequence continues at coordinate 23,247,247 of NC_135364.1, read as the reverse complement.
AAAAACCTAATTATGAAATCACCAATTCTCTCCGTAAACTTTGATCATGAGTATGGCAAAATGCTCAATCTGCCATAGCGAAAAGGGGGCGAAAAGGGAAAAAATGATCGGAACAGTGTGGAAAAATGCGCCAATGTGGACAATAGACGTCACCGAGAAAGATGATTGAGTATTTTCAAACGTGCCTATTTCGATTATTTTTCACCATCGTAATGGGGTACTTCATTTCCACATAGTATATTGATGACCAAACCGAGCAAAATGGCAAAGTTTGAAAACGATCGGATGAGAACCCAAATTTCGTCAGACGAAAAAATCGAAAGTGAAGTAAGAAGAGGCTAGTAATAAAAAATCAGCTGATAACTAAAAATAATCGTATGTGATGTATGTATGTAAGCTTATTGTAAAAAACTAAATGTATGTAAGCTTATTGTAAATCATATTAACAATAAGATACAACATAACTTCTTATTGAATACTTATCTCGCAGATAAAACCCAGTGAAGAGATATACTTTTAGTCGTGAAATGTCAGATCTGACATATTTGGCCAAACATCAATATATATCGTGTATTACCTTACAAGAAGCTACACGCCAAAATTGAAATTTATATATACATATGAGAGTTAAAACTATAAATATTTATATATAAGAGATAATGAGAACCTATAGAGCAAATTTCATAAAATATAGAGTGAATTATAGGCGTTTAAACAATTGAAATCTGATATCGCCGTGTTATGGCGAACAGGTTACAATACAAGTGACAACGCTTGTTAAACGTCATGAAGGTTTACGGGCCCCGTTTTTAAAACGCGTTGTATACGATATTTTATCTCCAACGTAATGGCAGACGATACATTAACGTATATTGATGACCAAAATGAGCAATATGGCAAAGTATGAAAACGATCGGATAAGAGATAAGAGATATAAAAAATTACCACTAACACGAAAGCCATGTGAAATACAGAGGAGGTATGTAAAAATAGCATATTTACATTATGAATGTATGTAAACTGTAATTAAATATTTATATTTACTATTAATTAAGTATTTATTCGATTTTAATAAGACACAAATAGAGGAACATGATTATCAAATCCAATATAATTTATCTTCCGCAAGGAAGATAAATGCAAATTCAAAGAAATCGGAATTGAAATCTGAACTGAAATCGGAACTTTAATCGGAATCGGAAATCGGAACTGAAATCGGAATCGCAAATCGGAACTGAAATCACAAACCGGTAATCGGAATTGAAATCGGGATCAAAGTCTGGATCGGAATCGGGCTCGAAATCGAAAACTGAATCGAAATCGACATCATATCGTCATCATAGAAAATTAGGTTTTTTCGATATCGTCACGGATTCTCCGGACCAAACCTTACATAGTTACAAAATTTCTTTCCAAATTATATATTAGGTTTTGATGCCAATTTAAATATATTAATCAAAGGACTTCTGTATGGTCCATCTATTGAAAGTTTTCATTCAAAGGCAGGAATATCTTTGAATTTATAATTCGCTTAAAATTTTGGAGATTCGTCGTATTCATTTCAAATTCGCATTCAATTTTGACGATTTTGGTATCCCTCCCCTCTTTTTGCACGGCTCTGCATACATACATATTACACCCAATTTGTGAAATTGCTCATTTCGTGAAATCGTCAAATAATGCTACATATAAATAATAAACATAAATATAGCTAGCAGTATAACACGTTGGTTACGTAAATACTAAACACCAAAAGGTTCTCGGGTTCAAGCTCTGGGTTTTAACTCGATTTAAAAGATTTGATTTATATTTATGTTATTCTGTTGGCCAGATTTGGATATTTGTGACTCCAAGTCGATAAGAGTTTGACAATTTATCTGATTTCATCAATGAAACGGTTCCTTATCATATTAGCAGAACCATCTTACCCACTATGTCACCACTATTTGAAAACGATTTCAAATTTATAATCAATAAATTTATATGTGAACAAGTTTAATACTATATGTATATGAATGTATGTCGCTCAGAAGCAACTCGTAATGGCATCATTGAAAAATGTACATTTTAAAATAAAAATTTATATTTTGATCAAAATTTTATACGAAAACTTAATACATTTTTTTGTTTTTTAATGAAATATTATGCTGTGAAATAAAAATGTAAGCAAGCATTTCAATATTCTGTGTAATTGAAAAACAGTTCGAGTCGTTTGTGTATGTATAAAAATAAATAAATTTGCTTACAGGTAATTTTTCGTCGCGAATTTAATAAAATCTCATACCTTTACTGTGGCCTAAAAAAATAAAATATAATATTAAAAATAAAATTATTACAAATTGTTACAACGAATAAAAAAAGTGGAAAATCACCAACTGTATGTAGTCTCCATAGAAATGATTTAAGCTCCTTTGCCAATTATCTTCTTCTTGAAAAAGATTGCACTTAATTTAATAAACACTGATATTTTTTTAAATACCGTTTAGAATGTTATAGATTATTTTTAAATTTGAATTCACTTTATATGAAGAAAAAAAAACAAATGAATTTATTTTTTATACGGGAAAGAAAAATTCAACACAACTTCATATGTTAATAAAGCTATTATAGGAAATCACGAACTGACTTTACGTTTTATCACAATATTTAGCTAACAGTCACTAGACACGGATGCGAATGATGATTTATCTGCACAAAAATATGTATGTGAATGCTGTGTACGAAATACAGATTCGCAAAACTATAGAATACACTAGAATTGTAATTGATTTTCATGCAAACTTTCAGCTTCATTCGCGAACGATATCATTGTATTGATTGACGCGTTTGAAAAGTATTTGAAACGTTTAATATTCACGAGCAATTTTTGCCTAGTGTGAGGCTTGTCAGGTATTCGTAGACTGAAATTGAATAAAAATAAACAAGAGAATATAATTTTTGTTAATTCAAAAGTATTTTTATTTGAAATGCTCTTTATTTCCTTACTTTGTAACTATGAAATCATTTTTCTTTGCGGATGAATGAGTATATATTGAAATTTATGCACAAATTATTAATCAGATTTAAGGGTCGGTTTCATGCACGAGCGATCAGTATCGCAAACCGGGGTGATAATCAAAAAACAACACCCAAGAGTGAGTGAGACGGGGATCCAACAACCTCCAACCCACTTTCGGAAGCCACCCCCGAAGCCAGTTAATGGAAAGTGTATAATTTTATGTAAGGTAAGCAAAAGAAAACATCCTGGCGAAAATTAGCCCTGGGTCGACCGGGTAGTGGGTGGGGAGAAGAGGGGAGGTGTTGTGGATTAAAGACCGGCTTATGAATAGGCCACAGATTCAATTAATGGGGGGGTGGGGTGGCGTCCTTCCTGCATCGTTTTGTTTGCGTTTAATGGACGCGTTAACGTAAACTCGGCTTATCATCAATTATAATTAATCTAGACCGGGCGTATCGCACGCCGCGACGTTTTGTACCACCCCTGTTCCACCCCCTATTTCCTCCCCTGCCGATGTGACGTTCTGTTACGTTTCGGTCAAACGCGAATGTTGTAAGTTACCCGAATCAATTAATGTTGTCCTGTCTTACCTCGAATTTTTATACATAAACGCACAATTACATATGTTACAGTCAAAGTGCTCACTCAGGTTCGTTCATGAATGTACTAGTGTATTCATATACGATCTATTGGTTTAAGTTTAAGTGCAAGAGCTATCTTTAAATACACTCTCTGGGTTTCGCATAAACTTTTAGCTATCAAAACCGTATCAAAGCAGTATTTGAAAGGGAAATCTTACCAAATCCACATTAAAACGTTGCTATAAGTCACGTTTCCACTGATATTAAAAATTTTGCAACCCAGGGTATGCATAAATATGTATGCTCATAGAGAATGGGACAAACGATTGAGAATACTTAAACTTATACCTAATAATTTTGTACATGAACTAAGCTATTAGGTATACATAAGTTCTACAAGTTGACAAACGTTTGTCAATGTGTTATTGTATGTACACTAAAACTGGCAGATTGATTTGTATATGAACTAATTAGTATGTTCATGAACGAACAAAATAAAATCTTCGACTGTATATACATATGGACATATACACTATAGCTTAGGATACATTTATTTGGGTACCATTTATCAGCCCGGCAAATAAAAAGAATGTCTCTCTCTAAAATAGCCCCCTCCCGGCATTTCTAACGTCAAATGGGTTGGTAGTAACAAAAATAAAATTTGACAAAAATAAATACCGACCATAACAACCTAATCTTAAATTAATTAGGCCAACCCTTACTTAACCTAACCTAACCTAACCCTTAAATAAATAAGTGTTGGCTGCTAAGATATCACGATTACCCAGTGAAAATGTAACTGGTTATGAACATCAATGGAATTGATACGAATCATACTTTAACACATTTTATTCAATCCTTACTGGCTTATAAAGTCACCAGGTCAACTAATAATTATTTTTATAAAGAGTTCTATTTCAAATAAATTATATCTATGCAAAAGATATAGTAGATGTGGATCGATTTTAAGTATTTCTATATCAAAAATTGTCTCGTCATTTATATAATTGCACATTCGTTCTATTGTCACGGATATTCCATTGGATCCGTATTGTTGAAGCGTGTTGGAATCTGTGGTTGAATTGGGTATCACTTTTGATCCTCGACTCACCTTTCCCAACCACATCTAGACAGTCGCTGATGTTTCATTCCTTCGACTTGAGATATTCAAGGTTATTCTCCAACCCTTTGTCTTCTCGCTTGATTTTCAACTCGTTTGTGAGAAGCAAGCTCGAGTATAATATTATATAAAGCGATTTTGTGGAGTCCGCATGAAACAAATTATTTTGTAATGATTGAGAATGCGAAAAAAGCATTTATTCGTTTCCTGTATAAGAAATAGTATGAGTATTACTTACATTTCTATCCTACTCTTTTCCTTTTGGGAATGCTTGGGTATAATTACCTTTAACTTCGGATAAACTTAGCATTTATTCGTTTTGTTCTACGTGGTAATACGTCATGCCTATCGTTGCTGGAACAGTTGGAACTTAATGTCCCTAATAATTATGTGCGTGGTAGACATGATCATTTGATAGCTGTACCTTCTGTCCGTACAATTTTTTATTGGATGGCTCATATTCCAAGAGCTATCCAACTTCTCAATGAAATCGTTGCTGTTGTGCCTGAATGTGATATTTCTCACCTCAGTGAGCGTAGGTTATTGGAGATTATTTTAACCTACAAATCTGTCTGGTAGCCTGCGCTCATTATTATTTTAGTACGTGATGTATGAGTAGAATTTTGATGTTTCTCTTTCATTTGGGCCTCGCAGAGTTGTTTTGTATTTACGGTTGGTTATTATATATTGGTGCTGATTCTGCATGCAAGACATTGTATGCAAGCGTAATTAAAAACGTTGTTGAAATATGTTATATACATATGTATATAATAAATAATTTGAGATTTTCATCCGGATGTATTTTTTGTGCATCGCATTTCCGGCAATACATATTTCGCGTTCGGAATTTTCTTCGAACCCTCCGCTTGGTTGCTGTACCTTTATTGTTTATCCCCTGTTGTTGGGTTTTTATCTCTTCGGACCCACCTCAATTCTTTCTTCACCTTTTTTTTTTTAGTTCCCAGCCGGCCGGTGGAGATCTTCTGTGCAGATTGCTTTTTGCCAATTAAGATTGAAAGGGCAATCAACGGCTTCTGCGATACTACAGTCGACCAAATTGGATATCTCCCAACATTACGAACGATCTTTTAAGTGAAAATTGATCAAAATTATATATATTTATGTAAATCATATGTATGTAAATGTATTATAATTCTACCTCATTTTCTGTATCATGGCTGTAAATTATATATTTTGTTTTAAATTGAAATCTAAAACAAATTTAATATATTTCATATGATACTAAAAATCAATTTAACTTGCAACTGAGATAATGGGATTTTAATTAATTATTTATTTAATATAACTGCATAACTAGGAAAGTTTCTGGTAAAGGTTAAGTTTCTCTATTGTTTAATATAATAAAGATGAAACGTTGTTCGGAAAAGGGAAATTTATGAAAATTTTATTTAAAACATATTAATTAAAATATGTACATATACAATTATCCAAATATAATATAAAAAGTGCCACTTTTATTTTCATTCGCTTCCATTTGAACCATCTGATTGACCCAACACTATCGGTGGGTCATAGATTTATATCGCAACAAAAGAAATCTCGGGAAATTCCCGGTGATAGGGGAAATCTTCAAGTATCCTCGATACGGCCAATAAGTTTTTTTTTTCACCTAGACCGTTCAAATGTACCAAATGTACTCCTGATGAACGATTTCGAATACAAGAAATAAAAAGTAAAGCATTTTCAAGATGATAATTATAATATCTCAATAGAAACTTTTCGTCGAATCAAATAATGTTTGAGGCAAAAGGTTGCGTGCTCCACTGGTATAGTTCGGAACGGTCACAACATCACACAGGGTGAATGGAAAAACGTATAAATGCCATCAGAGTCACAATAGGGTGGTTTTGGGTGGGTGGGCGGTTTCGATTTTCACCCTGCCAGCCACTGTAACAGCCTGCGTAATCGTCGCATTCCACAACAGATAATAAAAGCAGGGATGTAGACAGGGTGGCTTGAAAAAAAAGGATCGTCGGAAATCTACGAAGAAATAATTTCCATGAAAGATGTCATGTCCGACAGCTTAATTTGAATAAGCAACAGTTCTGAAAATAAAAAAATGATTTGAAAGGAATATTTATATATCTAATATGTATTGGCTTGTTTTGAGACTTTGAATAATGTTATACACATATGTATATGTATATACATATTAATATGATTCAAATATATAATTGTTTTCTATGAAGGCTTACATTTCTTCAAATATGGAAATCACCATTATCGATCACTGTCAAACATTTGTTAATACAAAGATAAATTATCACTGAAGACACTCCAGGGGGTGAGTTTTGGCCTGGGTCAACATAGCATATATCAGACTAATAAAAACACATGCCACGTACTACTTACTCTGTTCGTCTGTACCTCAATGGTATGAACGGTAATTGGATTATTAGTCACATTGCGATGGCCACAAAGACAATTTTTGATATGAAAACCACGAATGCGGAATATTTGGCACTCGAGTTTTCGTTAGTATGATGGACTTTTCGGCTGCCAGATGTACCGTTATAGAGATTTTAGTGACTTTTCGGGGAGCGCTTTGTGACCAATTTTTGAACACACTCAAAGGTGCAGCACGGACGCGTAGGTGGACTCCAGGTGTGAGAGGTGTAACTTCATGACGTCATTAATTCGACAAGTTTCTCATACATATCTTCAAATATGGGAATCACACATATCGATCAATATCAAAACACCGGAAACATTCCAGGAGGCGAGGATTGCTAAATAATGCGACGGTACAGATTTGATCTACCAACATTTTTTCGCACGTGCAAAACTATCTACCTCTTTGTTTCTTTACATTAAGGCACCTTAAGGCTCGCTAAAGAACCTAATAAGAGGGCATTACTTCAGGTGTGCGTGCATTCGTACGGCACATTTCATGTATTATTTCCTAACGCATGCGCGCTTTATGTGTTCATGCGTTGTTGTTTATTTTGTATTTTGTACTATGTACAGTGTGGTTTTTTTATTAAAACATTGATGTGCGATATTCATGAACAACCGTCCCGTTCTCCGACGTAAGGGTCTCTTAGACTGTATTCGTTGGGGGGTGGTGGCCTCATGTTGAAGGCTTTAAGGGTCAAATTCTTGACCTTTGAAATGGGCTTAGATGCTCAAGTATTTGATCATTTTTTTTGGTTAGAAAAATTAATTCACACTTAACATTTTGGAACAAATTTGATAGGCTCTAAAAATCTTTTGATAAAAAAATCACTCATTGCTTAAATAAATTTCATTGCTCATTTTCTGAAATTGAGTCGCAAGTACTACAGAAAGAAATGTTGTACATATGTACATATATAGAGATAATCAACATACGAAAGCTACAATCTACATTCTATTCTAAATAAATGCATATGTATAATAAATGTAAATTCAAGTACATACATAGAAGAATGCAACGACAATCCATTGACGCAAATCGTTCGAGTACAGACGCTCGGAACAAACGTCCCGCGTCACACGCTGGCAGATGAGAGGGAGTGTCCCACCCTCATTCTCCCACCACCCCTTCCTCCCCCTAACACCAACCCTGTTGGCGGTAAAGCGGCGATCTGTCCCGACACCGCAGCTTTGTTTTATTGCACCGGCGCGTCACCTCCTCTTGTCGCCTGGCTCAAAGAATGCGCTTTTTGTCAGAGCTGAGCCCCATACCTGCCATCCGACCGTGAACGTATTGTAGAGAACGCTTTTACAACTTCATACGAAAGAATACATGTTTGACAACCGAGTCTTTTTAAAAGCCATCCCCATTCGACAAGGGTAAATGGGTCACACTAGGATGTGCAGTTTGACTTCTTCTCATACGAACGATAGAATATACTATGTCATCATTATCCAGGTTGGTGTGTATTTTCTCACTGTGTTCAAAGCGTAAAATCGTTTATGTTACTGTTAGTGCAACATCATTGGAATTGGCAGTAGGATTGACTGAATGGACACTTGACCGACGGATACTAAGCCAATGGACGCGTAACATTACGTCAACGGACAAATTTTAATGAGGTTAAGGTGATTTTTGAGTAATTTCGATACACAATCGGCAAAACGTCCGTCAGCCAAGTGTCCATTTGGCCAAAAGTTAGAATGATTATTGCAAATTTATTTTTTAGTGTATATCAGACTGTTGTTAATTAATTGAATATTTGAATGGTCCATTTTCTTATTTTTTCTAAATACTTTACTTGCTCTTACATATGTATGTGTTTTGTTTTATTTTTTTAAATTAATTTCCTTAAATATGGAATTATGATAATTATTTTTTTTTTATTTTTTTTTATTTTTACATATATACCAGGAAGGCCTTACAGGTAAATCCCAATGCACCTTCCTGGCCAATTACAAATGCAGCATTTTTTTATTATTATAAGTCGTTGAATAGCGAGACACTGAAAAACCTCGCAAATTAACGAGACATCTATGAATTGTACATAAATTTTTATTGTACATCCATCAAATTTCAAATAGTGGTGACATAGTAGGTAGGAAGGATTTTTAGCCAATTTTTTTTCCGGGAACCGTTTCCACAATGAAATCAGAGAAAATTGGCAAACTCTGATAGGAAACGATCAACCTGGAGTCACAAATCCAGGTCTGACCAACAGCTTACTCTGAAAAATTCATTTTCATTCAGGGATAGAACCCGGCACCTTCTTGACGGTAAGCAGAAGCTTAACGTCCGAGCTATGCTGCTGGCTTATTATTATTATTTTAATCTATGTTATTATTATTATATATTTTTTTGTTATTTTTAGTAAAATCTAATTTTTTTCTTATCTACATATTATTACCAATTATCAATTATCGACCAATTATCAAATTATCAATTATCAATTATCTGGGTTACCGAATATCGACCCAGCAAATAAAAAGAATGCCCCTCTCTAAAATAGCTCGCACGATAGATTCAATTTTCGCCCGGCAAATCAAAAGTCAAATGGGTTGCCAGTAACAAAAATAAAATTTGACAAAAATAAATACCGACTCTAACAACCTAATCTTAAATGAATAGGGCCAACTTCACCTAACCTAACCTAACCCTTAAATAAATAAGTGTTGGCTGCTAAAATATTACGATTACCCAGTGAAAATGTAACTGGTTATGATTTCACTGAAAGTTCAAATTTTATTTTTGTTACTGGCAACCCGTCTAACATTTTATTGGCCGGGCGAACGCCGATTTTGTCTTGCGAGCTATTTTAGAGATGTTACTTTGACATTAAATTTCGTGTATTTTACATATTTTACAGTCGTGCCAAAAATATTATCCCATTATATTTTATAAATGGTTTATCTTTTAATTATTATTTATATTTTATTAAAACTGTAAATTTTCCAAAAAATAAATAAATAAAAGTCCGTGCATGGAAACTTCACACAAAATTTTAAATATAATATAATATTTAAGCACAACTAAACGTAAAGGTGGGCATTCACAAAGAGAATTTTTGTCAGATATACAAATCTATCGTAGAGTATTAGCTAAATAATCTACGACAGACATATCAGAATAAAAATCTATCCACTTATTTTGGGGAACAAAAAACAAAAAAAAGTCAAATGCAATTTTGGAATTATATTTAAAAAGAACTGAAATTGTTGGATCTATTGAATGATTGCATAAGTTCGTGTCCAATTTTAATATATGACGCTATTCATATTTAGCCAGCAGCGTGGACTAGTGGTTAGCATATTATGCTTTGGAGCAGAGCGGTTGGTCAGAGTTAACGGTTTGATTCCCAGTAGTAGCTGCTGGCCAGACCATGGTTTATGACTCCAGGTCGATCGTTTTCTATCAGAATTTCATTAAAATGGTTCCTGTAAAATTAGATTTTCCTTTCCAATCTCTCTCGAAAATCTCAAGTTGTTCAGCTTCTTGAGGTTGGTCGATTTTTATAATAAAATGCTGCAAAAAATTTTCCGTAAATGTCGCTGTGGATGATGTTTGTATGAATTCGCATTGAATAAATGCTTATATTGATTGTAGTGATCGTAATTTATTCTATTTTTTTGAGGTACATGCCACGTACAAATATGTTTTCGGAGCTGACTGGTCAACGGATCGACAGTAAAATACCTTTACCACTACTACTGTTTCAATCATTTTAATATACAGAAACGCTTGTTCATGCTTACGTTACAATATTTTGAGTCATTGAATACATGATAAATTATGTAAATAGTTCAACTTCGTTATTAAAAATTAAGGTTCTGTTTAATAAATTTCAAATTAGTCAAATACTATATCATTTTCCAGAGTCAATTTGGTGTAGGCAGTTCTAGATAGTTGCACTTTCAACGGCGGCAGCCGCAATCTGCTGGTAATTTCACCGGACAAATGTTTACCGGTGAAAATTTCCACCGGAAGTTGTGTCTGAAGTTTGCGGAATATGTTTTCATAATCTAGAACGTCTTATTTGCACAAGTAGGGAATATCTCGTTGTGGGGTTTTTGCCGGCCGACGAGCCTCGTCTACCGGACGTACTTCGACTTAATGAAATAGAAACGTTCCCGAGACGGTGAAAGTGCAGGGAATGTGAAGGGGTAAAAAGAGGGTGGTTGTTTACCTCCCCCGTGTAGTGTGCTAGAATTGGAAGTACATACACCACCCCTAACCCCTTCTTTCCTGCAAAACAAACATCGATGGAATAAATGACGCGAACTAAAGTCGGAATTGGTTTGAATACGTTTCACAATTTTTCAATTATTTGCTGATTTTTATTTAAAAAATATACATCACTATAAAAAGCAATGGTGATTGAATTATTTTTAAAATTTAACGATCAGTGGGAATTTTAATTGAATTAAAAAAAATACAACTATGGTATATGTATGTACAATATGACATTTTAACCGGCTAATAACGACATTTTTTGTATTTAAAATAATGATAAAGGTACCCAATTTTCACATCCAAAGTTATGACGGGAACATGAAAAAAGTTATGGGAGTTTCTTGCAAAACGGCGACTTTGAATTATCATTAATCAGTCAAAACTAATCTCAATCGATCTAATTATTCTGAAAAAAGTGACTATTGAGCGATTATTTTATTTATAAAAATAAACAAAGATAAATCATTTGGTTCGAGGTAAAGGAAATTATTTAAAATCCATGTAAATCCCGTTGTAATCGAAAGTGTTCACTTTTCTTCATTTAGAGTCATATTTCGCAAAACATTAAATATAATAGTTTGCGTTTAACAATATTTAATAAGCTTATTGTAAAAAACTAAATGTATGTAAGCTTATTGTAAATCATATTAACAATTAGATACAATATAACTTCTTATTGAATACTTATCTCGCAGATAAAACTCCGTGAAGAGATATACTTTTAGCCGTGAAATGTCAGATCTGACATATTTGGCCATAAATCAATATATATCGTGTATTAAATTACATGAAGCTAGACGCCAAATTTGAAATTTATATATACATATGAGAGTTAAAACTATAAATATTTAAATATTAGAGATAACGAGAACCTATAGAGCAAATTTTATAAAATATAGAGTGAATAATATGGGCGTTTAAACAATTAAAATCTGATATTGCCATTTCATGGCGAAAAGGTTGAAGATAGATTATGGTAGCTTGCAAGACGTCACCGTACCCGAGATTGTGGTTATTTGATACGCATTGTATACGATATTTTATCTCCAACGTAATGGCAGACGATACATTAACGTATATTGATGACCAAAATGAGCAATATGGCAAAGTATGAAAACGATCGGATAAGAGATATAAAAAATGACCACTAACAAGAGCACCATGTGAACTTAATAAGAGGTAAGTAAGTGTAGTACGTTTATTCTGCTTTTCCAAGATTCTGGAGATGTCGAATTAAAATTAGTAATAACAATTTGTGAATGAAGTCAAATAGAATAGTGTTTTTGGAACTGAAAATTTGACTTCTGCTACTTTCAAATATAACGGCTTATATGTATGTAGTATTACAACCAAATATATGTATGTAATGTCAAAGCAAGTATACAATAAGCCTCTGGGGACGACTACAAAATATGAAACTGGATTTCAACTTCCGTTTATCGATGGAAAATTGATGTGATTTCGCCGAAGCATACGAGAGCGCTATCGGTATCCGACTGCTGTTTGTGTTACTTTTGTGAAACTAATATTATTATTATGCAGTTGCAGTGTAAACACGCCACGTTGCAGTGTTTGTTATTGCAGCGGCGCGCGATCCGGTCAAGTTTACACAAACGCATATGCACATCTACTTACTATCAATATTATACGTATTTATGCTACGCTAAAACAATACATACATGTGTAAAGCGAGACACACGGACTTAGTTTTGCCTAATGGAACCAAACCACACCTTTGCTGGCATACGAAATATACAATACATACGTACGAGATTTATAATAGGTGATTAATATGCAGTCTTATATGAATATGATCATTTGGTATTATTGCACGATTTATTAGAAATTTATTAGTCAATTACATATATGAATAGGTATTATTTTATTTTTATTTTTTTAATTTATACAGGGAAGGACAATGCGCTCTCCTGGCCAGAAACATTGTAAATTTGATACAAGTATTATTATACAAAGTAAATACATATCAATTAACATCCACAGAGACATATATGTACATATGGTCAAATTTGTAAATTTGCAGCATATTTTAAAGAATTCAGCGAAATTCAGTAAATACATATCAATAAAAATCCACAGACATTTAAGGTCCAATTTGTAAATTTGTAGCATTTTATACAATTCAGCCAAATTCAAGATTGCTGAAAACCAGAGATTTGCTAGAAAATGGGTATTTGTTGGAACCGTTTCAATGAACATCAGATGAATTGGCAAACTCTGATTGCAAAAGACCTGGAGTCACAAATCCTAGATCTGGCCAGCAGAAACCAGTGGGATTTGAACCCGTGACCACTTTGTTCAAAGCATTATATGCTAACCAGTCTGTTCTATTATGTTTATAATAAAACTTCAACTGAAGGAATGCATTTTAAAATCATATTTTATTTATTTATTTTTAATCTTATGGTAGACTCCAATTAGACAATCCTAGACTAAATAAACATTGCAGCATTTTTATTACAAAAATCACTGTATTTCGAGAGGCTTAAGAAGACAAAATTATCAATTAATTAATTAATTAATCAATTGAGACATCTATGGATTTAAACTTGTACATGATTTTTTACAAATTGTACATACATTAAATACAGAAGATTTGTGACAGCAGGTAGGATGATTTTTTTTTGCCAACATTGAGGAACCGTTTCAACAATGATCAGATAAAATTGGCAAAGTCTGATAAGAAACGTACAACAATAAATGTTCCCTTCATTAGACATTTCCGATCGCTTTGAAACTTGGCCATTTTGCGAGATTTGTCCTCGAAGATTAATGTTAATAAATATATTACTTAAAACCTAGGATCGTGGAAGGATGATATGATATAAAGGGGAACCAAGGTTTCAAGTAATGTATTTAATTACATTAATCTTCTAGTATACAAATTATGTCTTTATATTTTATCTATACCAGGAAGGCTTGACAGGAAGACCCCAATGCGCCTTTCTAGACAATTAGTTACAATTAATGCAGCATTTTTATTACATAAATCACTGTATTTCGAGACACTGAAGAACACAAAATTAACAATCAAATTCATATATTTGTGACAGGTGGTAGGAAGATTTTTGCCAATTTGAGGAACCGTTTCAATAATGAAAATCAGATAAATTGGCAAACTCTGATTAAAAACGATCGACTTGGAATCACAAATATACAAGTCTACCAGCAGTATTGAAGGTTAACTCGATCACGGGATCGAACTCAGTAATCTCTCGGTGCTACACATAAACGCAACCACTGAGCCAACTTCTGGCTAAATATAAAATTAAAGGAAATAAACAAGTCAAAACTGTGTGAGTTAGAAATATCCCCCATCATATTTAATTCAATTGCCTTCTCCATACAACGAGAATGAGTTTTGCAATAGTTGAAATTGGTACTTTCGTTCGGATGGTCAACAACGATACAGACGAGATACATAGTCTCCAATAGCCATCACAGATTGCGACTAAGGTCTGCAGTTCGGAACTGAACCAGAGCAAAACTAATGCGACTGCAGTAATAAAGGCGTTATTATTATACGGGAAATATGGACAATGTGGCCAAAAAGTAGTGAGGTTTGTCTTACGACGCATTACCGTTTGATATATGAATGGATTTGTTGCCAGCGTTAACGACCGCGGCTGCTGGTCAAACTTTACCAAATTACGCCGATTCGTATGAAATAACTTTGTATTTCACTTGTTATATGCCGTGAGAGCCTTTCGGTGGAAATAATTCGCAGAAAATGGAGATAATTCAATATGCCATACATGTGTATATACATATGTATAGTATAAAATGACTTATGTAACGGATCAAAATGAATACAAATCAAAATAAATTATAACCGCCTAATGAGTCTCACATTGTATGTACATATATTAATTCAAAAATGACTTCAAAATTCTAATTAAATATATAAATTGAAATGAAATAATTGAAATTTTTAAGTCGATGAATAAGTTTTAAAACAAAATTGCTTAGAAAAAAGTACTATGTACATATGTATGTGGTCGATTGAAATATTGTGAAATCGTTTAATAATATTTGAAAATATTTGAATTTCACTACTGAATAGATGTATGTTTATGTGTGTAGTATAAAATAATTTCAGTTAAAATATTTTAAATACAGTAAAATATTATTATTTGATCCACCAGACTATTACGTCAACATTGAAAGATTTTTATACTGTGTTTCAGAGCTTGAGTTGTAACTTTATGTATGCCAGTTTAATAATATATTTTTAAGCATGCTTATAAAAATATGGATTTGTATATTAGAATCTTAATTTTTTTTTAAGAATTGAAAAAAAAAATGTACACATACATATATAATATGTATAATATATATGTTATACCGAATCCGTGAAATTGTCTATTAAACGCATTCGCCAAAGAATTGCCGAATACGTGAAAAATGCCAGCACGTCGCCCATTTCACGGATTCGGCAAATTCTTTGGCGAATGTTTGCAATCAGCAAGAATTTTTCTGCTCAAAGCGTGAAGTCGGCAAATAGAAAGCAGCGCTCCGGTGTTGTTTTTTAGAATCAATCAAATGTCATTAGATCAGCGGTTACCAACATTTCGGACCTCACGAACCACTTATGTCATAATTATAAATCCTGTTGACCACTTATGTATATGATTATCATGACACTAAGTCTTAATAACAAGTTAACTTATCTTTGTATCCAATGACTTCAAGCCAAAATCTGTGTCGAGTTTTACTTCAAGCCAAATTCATGTGACATGTAAAACTTTTTTTTTCGTATATTATTATATATTAAAATTTTATACTAATTTGAAAATTCGTTCGTTAGCTTTGTATAGTAAATATGTTTTATAAGTGCTACTTAGGAAGAATTTAAGTAATTGATAACTTCCAAGCATTTTAAAAATATGTAGAATATTTAAAAATGCAATGAATATTAAAAGGAAACATTAAAATTTTATTGTCATTTAATAGAATGGCTTAGTAATTAATATATTTATTCAAAATTTTAAAATGTACACATATTATTCATTTTATTTTTACATAGATATATACTAGGAGGGCCTAACAGGTAGACCCCAATGCGCCTTCCTAGACAATTAATTACAAACATTACAGCATTTTTATTACAAAAATCGTGAGCGAACACGAAATTAACAAGTAATTAATTAATGAATTAGTCTATAGAAGCATCTATGGATTACAACTTAATGCTGGCTATATATAAATATAAACATAATATCAAAAATAAACAGAATTTATTTGTGGATTGTAGTTTAATTAAGATTCTTCTAATAAGAAATAGTTTGCTCAAATGGATGGAACATTACACTATTTCTTAGATATTGCACGTTTTTACATAATTTTTAAACAATAGAAAAACATCAAATGAAAATAAATATTTAAAATTGGATAACTATTCAAAAATTTATCATCTGTTCCGTTGATGATAGATCTAATTCTACTCTGCGTACTTATAATATAGGTATCAATATGTATCTACATATGTATGTACACAAACGTATTAAATCTAAACATTTTCAATTATCGCTTTTTTTTACGATAAATACTTTACATAATTTAACAAAGCATATATACATAAAGAAGCATTTAAAATCGTTCGGTACTTGACTTCGAACACGGGGCACATTACATTTACACACTCAAGGCAGCCTCCCCCACACCCAGACGCAATTGAAGTATATAGATTCAAAGATAAGACGAAAAAATAAGAAAAAAAGGGCGAAAAGAAGGCAGGTGAGGAGCAGAGAGGGGTTGAAAAGCCGAATGCGCCCCGCGTAGAAAACAAATTGAGTTTTCTTTCGCCTCCTTGTGAAGTATAAGTTAGCAAAGCGTGCGAGAAAACGCGCCGCGTAAAAAAGCGCGCGCGAAAGCTCGAAAATCACACCCCTACACGATCCGACGATAGGGGCGAATTTCCCGCGATTTTCCCGGGGCTGATGCGTTTTTCTCGAGAACGTCATCCGCCGCTCAGGTATGTGCGAAGGTGCGCTCCATCATCCCTTATGAAATGTAAGAAAGAAGTAAAAATGACTTCAAGGCGTGTTCAAAGGTTTTCAAGACTGAGGGTATTACATATTACATGGCGGCCGACTGAGGGGTGAGTCTCTCCCGCCCGTAATCATAATAATAAATAAAATATAGAGGATTTCCACGGTTGCACGGGAGACGTGTTGAGGTGTCGCTTCGGGCGCTGCGAACCGATGGGGAACCAGGGGGGACCCGACAACACAAAAAGGTAAAGAAAAAAAGTCGCTTCTGGATACTGATTTAATCCGTGAGTATACGTGTTGGTAGCTTTGAATAAATCAACACGTACATACATAACCACACAGTTTTATATGTACTCACTCGTACACATCAGTATACTTGTATGAACTAAAAATATAAAAAATATAATATGTATATATAAAAAAGGACGCGATGTATGTATGTGGCGGACGTGTGAACAAGTATGGAGATATTTAATAAAATAAATAAACGCGAACGAGGCGCACAACCAATCAGCGTGAAGTGGTCCACGTGGACTAAAACGTTTGACCAATTAGAACGATCTTTGCATCGTATGGATGTGGCGTCACGACCGATTGTGCCGAGGAAACGCGGGGAAGCGGGGTAGTGGGGAAATAGGTGGGTGTGGAGCATCTGATACTGAGCACCTGACTTGGAACGTGTGACGTCAGCGTGGGATGCGCTGCACGGGAACGTACACACATTCACAAAGACATACACACATTCATTCATCATTTAGAACGGGTGAACGGGTTGAATCAGTGAGCGTGTAATGCGCGCACTCAAATTTTTCTATTAATAGCGCATATGCGCAATCAAATTATGCCATAGGTATTGCCTTGAGGTGAAACCCGTAAAGGCACTATGGTAAATATGTATGTATAAATTAAAAAAAATAATAAATATTGTTTATTTATATATTGCTTTATTTTATGTTACTTTTTCTTTTTATTTCTCCCTATGTACATTTTTATGTACTATATTTCTTTTGTTAATATGAAACTAAGAATGTGATTTTTGGATTTAATTTTTGATTTTTACACTTTTGAACATTAATTCTTTTTCTTATGTATTATTTTTCTTTTGTTTTCTGTTTTTTTTTTTTTATTTTTTTTTTCATTTTATCTTGTTTTTCTGCTTTTGCTTTTTTGCTTTTTATTTTATGTATTTTATTTTTTATTTTTCTGTTTTTCTTAATCAAATGTAGGCCATTGTGGCGCATTTGGTTCTTCCTGTAAATCCACAATGGTCCAAAACTACTACTATAAATAAATAAATAATATTTTTCAATTCCTTTCAGAAAAAGTCAATATTTTTAATACAAAACTACCTGTTAAGTTTCGATGTATGTACGTACGCTATATGTATACACATAATTGTAATTTCAACAGAAATCAATCAACAGCTGCGTTATCCTTTCAAATGAAAACAAACTCCTAGAAAAGGGGCTACGAAATGTAAGGATAAACTAAAACAGCCGTTCATTGTTTTAATCAACACAATACATATGTAGCTAAAATGTTAGATTACATATACGAGTACAATTTAAAAATATACAACATATGATGCAACAGACACAAGTTATATGTGAACAGGTCTATAGACAATGTACTAAAGATATACATATTTTTTTAGAAATTTAGCTACCAAATTCTATGTCAATATGAAGATAAATGTATGTATGTATGAAATTAGTTATATTAACTTGTAAAGTATGGAGTCTGATCGACGTCCGGTTTTCGAGAGGTACTTCCGGCTAATTGCTGGCGTTGAGGCGTCTCGAAGACTCGAGAGGGTGGGCGTCGTCGCAAAATTAATTAATAACCACCCTCGTCTAGGGCTAGAGTCAAGGTTAGGTCTCGTGGGGGTGTTGCCACCGCCCATTATTCCCAGCCTCATGAAAAATTAATGAGCCGACATTGCTGAACAGCTGTCAACAGCTACTTCCTTCTAACGCCAGGATAAGTGGCCGGAAGGGTGCCCCACTACCCTTATTTCATAGCTGTACATATATGTATTTAAATTTATACGTACATATATGAGGAAAGCTTATATACACTACAAAATGCGTTTTGACGTAGAACTACACTGTTTGCGAAGGAACATATGGGCGCTATATATAATGTGTAATCTACAATAGCTTTTGAAATTGATATAAATTCAAAATTATTTATCGTTTAGTGATAATACTTATAATATAACCAGCAGCGTGGTCTAGTGGTGAATGTTGAATTATTTCGTACTTGATGTTACGAGTTCGATTCCTGCTAAGTCTCGCTGTTGGCCAGACCTTGGTTTGTCGAGGTCGATCGTTTCTTATCAAAATTTGCCAATTTTTCTGATTTTAATTGAAACGATTCCTGTAAAATTGGCGTTTCCTTCCCAATTTTCTGTTGCGAACCTTTATTTATTGTTATATCTTAGGTTTCGCCATATTGCTCACCATAGATGTCTCTGTGGTTGTTTATCGAATATAAAATTCGTATTGTTACGTATTGTAAAGGATGACGCTTTGTGACATAATCAAGATGTTCACAAGGCAAATGGTAATACTTGTTATATATTCTAGCAAATGCAAAAATGTTACATTTGAGTATCTCTAAGATTACTAGAGAGAAGCTAGATTTTTAATGTGAAATGGTAGACTATTTCTATACTTTATATAGAATTACCTTTTTTTTAAGATCATATTAGCGGTACGAAAAAATCACAATAAAAGATCATCATATGTAAATGTAAAATAACGTTTTGCATATAAATAACAATGTGGTTTTATCATTTCTGGTTTTATCATTTCTGTTAACAAAATGGTTTCATCATTTCTGCAAGTTAACCCATTTACTTAAGTGCAAACATAAGTAAATGTATGTACGTATGTACTTTGATTACGATTTTTATTATTTGTAAATTATATTTTCAAAACTGTTACTGATCCAATGATCATTATCTATTCAACGCAATTTTTATTGTATGTTTTTATGGTATTATCTTATATTATTCTGACAAATGTATATGTTTCAGTCGAAATATATTTTCGGTTGTAATGTATTCCAATACTGGCGTTTTAGGTCATTCATATTTGAATACAATTCAATTAGCGAATTATATCTCTATAAGCGAAAATAAAATTTAATAATAAGGCCATACAGCAAGTTGTAATATAACAGTTGAGTTTTGACGGCTCTGGTGTTTTCACGAATGCTTTAGAATTCAGTAATGCGTTTATATTTGATAGGTATTACGAATAAACGTAATGAGTACCGTATTATGATAGCTCTAAGAATGTTTTCAATACAAACATGTGACTTTCAAAATCAATTTTCAAGTTGAGTAACGTTTTCATGAAAACCAAACCTATCCTATTTACCTTGAACCAACTTATAGTTGAACTGTATTTTCAGTTTCAATATAGTTGGAATGTAATTCGCCATATGAATCAACTTACGCGGGTTAGATGGAATATATTCCAACTTGTCAAAATATACGTATATTACAACTAAAAATACACTTCAACTGTAACAGTAGTTAGTATCAGGTTAGTTAAAATATAGACAGCAGTATGGCTCGGTGGTTGCGTTTATGTTTAGCACCGAGAGGTTACCGAGTTCGATCCCGTGCTAATCTGTGATACTACAGGTCAGACTTGGATATTTGTGACTCCAAGTCGATCGCTTCCTATCAGTTTGCCAATTTATATGATTTTCATTGTTGAAACGGTTCCTCAAATTCTTCTACCCTCTGTCGCAAATATCTGAATTTGATTTATGTACAAAATGTAAAAAAATTTGTTCAAATCAAAATCCATAGATGTCTCTGTGGATTAATTAATTAATTTTTAATTTCGTGTCCTCCAGCCTCTCGAAATACAGCGATTTATGTTATAAAAAATGCTGCAATGTTTGTAATTAATTGTCTACAAAGACGCATTGGGTTTTACCTGTTAGTCTTTCTTGGTATAAACATATGTATCTATGTTAAAATAAAATATTATAACTAGTCGAAATATACATATTACAACTGGAAGATTCACTTCAACTGTAACATATACAACACTATAGGAAAAAAGCTCAAAAACCTATTGAAATTTTTTTATAAATGTTCATGTTTTATTTTATACAGATGTTATATATGTATTATATACATACATATCATTACTAGCTTTATTACCCGGCTTCGCTTGGTATTTGTAATATAAACCGCTTAAACATGACTAATGTAATAGTAAAAATTTTATTAAATTTATTTAAATAGTTTTATTTTATATAAATTTATTTGAATACTCATTTGTTTTTTTTATTAAATTGAGTGTGACGAACAAACAAACATATATAGTAAGTCTCTTATAAAAAAATATATTTTATTTTTATTTTTATTTTACTTATATACCAGGAAGGCCTTACAGGTAAATCCCAATGCGCCTTCCTGGCCAATTACAAATACAAATGCAGCATTTTTTTATTATAAGTCGTTGAATTGCGAGACACTGAAAAAACTCGCAAATTAACGAGACATCTATGAATTGTACATAAATTTTTA
Organism: Arctopsyche grandis; assembly: GCF_051622035.1. NCBI lineage: Eukaryota > Metazoa > Arthropoda > Insecta > Trichoptera > Hydropsychidae > Arctopsyche > Arctopsyche grandis. Next base: position 23,225,336 of record NC_135364.1, on the reverse strand, counting down.
TTGTACATCCATCAAATTTCAAATAGTGGTGACATATGTAGTAGGTAGGAAGGATTTTTTAGCCAATTTTTTTTTTCCGGGAACCGTTTCAACAATGAAATCAGAGAAAATTGGCAAACTCTGATAGGAAACGATCAACCTGGAGTCACAATTCCAGGTCTGACCAACAGCATACTCTGAAAAATTCATTTTCATTCAGGGATAGAACCCGGCACCTTCTTGACGGTAAGCAGAAGCTTAACGTCCGAGCTATGCTGCTGGCTTATGTAAATATGTAAATCTCCAGGGTCTGCGCCCCCTAGGGTTTTGCCCTCAGCACTCCCTAGGGGCGGAGCCCTAGGGCTTCGCCTCAGTGCCTATGTCCCCGGGAACTTCAAATCCTTTGAATCAGAAAAAAGCTAATTATTTGTTCGATGACGTCAGAACAATATACTGTCGACTATTAATTAAATTGACGAAAAATACGTAGGTACATACATACATAGGTACATACAAACATACGAACAAACTTTAGTGTTTTATATGTAAGATTACTAAAGTTTGTATGGTCAATGATCTTAAGAAAATAGTGATCCGGTAATTAATGTATGTATGTACCTGAAGGGTATAGACATCTTGTAGTAATCACAGAGATTGTTCACAGGTGTGCTAGAATGGTGATTCCAAATTGCTTGTTATCAAATTTCTGTAATATTTAGTTTATATTTTTTTCCATTTGCATATCGAGCACGTGTGAGCTAAGAGGGTGACCATTCCGTTCCGTACGCTCGAAGTAAAATTCAAAAGTGGATTCGCCAAATTAAATTTATTTGTCGAGTGTGTTGAAAAGTTGAAAGTTTCGATAAATCCAGTTGTGAAACGAGCACAATTAAGGACGGCGAACGCGGACCATGCGCCCTCCTAGTTCAGTACTTACGGGTTGGTTGTCGGCCAAAAACTAGACAAATGGTTTCACTTTACTGCGACCATCCCTCCCCTTCTCCTCAGGACACAGTTTCCACGTGAAAAATGTGAAAACGCGACGCCACTGACAATTTGCAGTCACCTCAGCGTCGACCGTCGCACTCGTGGTGTTTGAAGTGGACATTCCTTTCATAGAAAATACACAATTAACGTTTAGACATTTTATTTAATACTTTTGGAATTTATATACATTTTTATTCGTGGAATTTTCGTTCGGGTTTTCCCTGGTCGATAAACTCGTACGTGCGGAGTCGAGGGTGTAAGCTTGGATTCCTGATTGTGGTCAATCGGAAACCGGAAATTAAGCAAGGGAAGCCTTGTCTCTTGGTCGAACGCTCTTCCAAACCACAGCTGGTTTGGATCGTCACGTTTGAACCACCCTGTACCACTATGGTGCAATTGTTTTATGTTACAACTGCACGATCAACTTAGTGCCCCACAAAACAATGTCGAATCTTGTAATTGATATATTTTACAGTATTATTCTAATATTATTTGATTGATATGCCATTAACTTATAGTAAAACATTGTTATAGTAAAAAGTTGGAAAAATATCTACATAAATTAAAAAAAAAGTTTTTTAAAAACAAGACTCTTCCATATTTTGTATATAAAATTAAGACGATATACAACAAATCGAATGTCTCGACTTGATTACGGGAGAGGTGAACGAGTCGCGATGAGCGATGGTATGCACACAGGTAATGCAACCAAAAAGACGATCTAGGCTTTTCGATGCACCCCGGTTAATTTTCATACTTTAATCAAAAACTTCCCATGTCAACAAGTTGAAAACGACAACAAAAAATCGACCGATTCATACAGGGAGATGTCAGTCACAAACGTCACCCTGACAGTTGAGCCTGGGTATTTGGCCATAACAAGCAAATCGAATCACCATTATAAAATAATAACTCTCTTCCATTTGGGCCTTACAGGGATGTTTTGTATTTGTAGTTGTTTCTTACATATTTATTGAAACTGGCTGTAGGTGCAAGGCATTCCTTATGCTATATTTTATTTGATATTTTTACTTTATCTGTTATTATTAAATGCTATTTTTTATGTTTATGTATGGATGTATTTATGTTTATGTTTAATTGTTATTTTGTTTTTGTGTTATATTTTTTGACCATTGTGGCGCTTTAGGAATTCCTGTTATGCCACAATGGTCTGTTTAGAATAAATAAATAAATAAATAATAAATAAATATAAACATTTTAATATTCATTATATAACCTACGAGTGAAGTTAAAATATTATATACATATGAGAGATAATGAAAATTTTATAAGATATAGTGTGAAAAAGAAAAAGGTATAGGCGTTTAAACAATTAAAATGTGACAAAGCGATAGGGTGGCGGAAAGGAAATTAATACGGCAACTTACCATTAAATGTCAAGATTGTCAAAATTGTAGCAAAAATAGAGCTGTACACCCGAAACCTTAATTTTGTTGCCGTTACTTTCTTCGATATATATATTGAGTGAATGTATATATTGAGTAAATGCGACAATATATATCAATATATATATATTGAGTGAATGCGACAGTTTCGCTTCGACCAGATAATACGTATTTTTAATCGACAAAATCAAGGTTTCGTAGTCTCCTATTTTCTCCTCCAAAACTGGACCAATTTAAAAAAAAAAAATCATCATCGGTATGAGAAAGATATTACTGTGCAATTGTGGGCGTAATTTTTTTTTAAATCGACCGTTAAATAAGCACGCTGGACTCTTTTCGTGGGTGTAAAAAAGAGGCGATTTTATAGATGTTTGGCGGCTCCTAGCTCCTATAAAAAATAGCTAATCAAAAAAATTAAACTATAGATGCATCCCAATGGTAGATATCCATAGCATATTAAAAAATAATTTCTCTAGTGCCATAATTGAGGAAGGGAGAAGTGTAATACGTTTGTATGGACTCTTAAGATTATTTTTCAATATCATACTGGCGGATTTGATTTGAATATATATTGTTGACCAAACCGCGCAAAATGGCAAAGTTTCAAAACGATCGGAAGAATGTAGGATATCAAATCCAAATGTTGTCACACGAACGAGTGAAGGCAAAAATAGAAAAGGCTTGTAATAAAAATTTAACCTTTTACCCTACCGTATCGATATGGGGTACATCTTAACTCTACGATTCTTGTTTTTTCAACTATTTGTTAAATAGTAATAGCATGTAGCTGAAGTTTATTGTATTCCACAAACATATCCTATTGAATCGAGCGAAAAACGAAATCAAAAATACTCATACATAATAAAGATATTGACGTTTTACACAATACATATGATTTATTGACCAAAAATACACGCCTTATGGCCAATGTTTGCGCGTATAAAGCGTATATGTACATATATATATGCATATATTGCGTTTGAGTGCACGCATCGTTCTAACCGAAAGGGTCACAACGTTAGTTCAGCTGTAAATCGACTCTCTTTATTGTTGATTGTTAGCGCATGGTACGTGAGTTTATTTACATTCAAACCATCAATTTAGCAATATGTAATCAAAACTATTTTATTTAATATTTTATTTTTGGTTGATTAGTTTTAAATATATTTGGATTGTATAGCGATACATAATAAAGAGTGTAACGCGTCGAATCAAGATTTTGCCCGTCAGTCACGCCGTAGAACTTGATCAGGCATGTGCTTCTGTGAAGTAATTTATAGCCGATTCAATGACGATAAAATGAATTTTAATCACTATAGAGCGTGAAAATAATAAATAATTGAATTGTTTTCATTTATTACATTAGATTTTACTCCGTTTTAAATGTCTTTTGCTCAATTTTGAGTGGGGTTAATTTTTACCCCATATTTTTATTTATTATTTTTTTATTTAATTTACACCAAGAAGGCCTAACAGGTAAACCCAATGCACCTTCCTGGCCAAAGACAATTATATAAACATATATGTACACCATCCATATATACACAAATACTTACACGTATACACAAATATACATACATACATACATAAATATAAAAATACACATATATACATATACATACATACACACCTACACATATATATTCAGATATACATACATATATATATATATATATATATATACATATACACACACACATACAATACATACAAACATTATACATGCATATACACATTAATAAAGATAAATTACTCATATATATCAAAATAAATAATAGCATACATATATAAATAAAGATAAAACCAGCATACATACACATTATGCTAAATAATAAAATTACAAAATTAAAACAACATGTGTAAATATGTATGTAGCTAGAAGTCATTTAAAATTTGCTGCCTGACAGAACTGTATGATGCAGTAAAAACATCAAGACTCCCAGAAAGCAGGTTAAATAGTCGAATGGCTCTTGAAAGGGTTGAGTCATCAAGCACATTAGTTCTGGCCCGAATAGGCAGGAATAGAGTTCTGGAGCGAGATTCTCTCAGTTCTATACATATATATCGCGTCTAGTGTGATTTTTTTGGTATCGGTACTCGAAGGTTACGAATATTTTATTATTATATTGACCGTAAATCACTGATTAGCAGTAGAGAAGGTCGTAGGTTCGAATCCCATCCAGAATCGGGTACTAATTTGATAACATACGCTGCTGGTCTAACATAAGATCTGGGTATTTATTTAAACCCAGATCAACCATATACTGCTTGTATTTGCCAATTTATGTATGTACATATATTAAATGTTGTGACGGATAAAATTAAATTAGCATCTTCCCTTCTTCAGTTTCTCGCAAATTGATCGCATGTTGAATTTGTTAATATGTAATAAAATATGCTTACCTACATTTTAAGTAAATATTGTACCAGTTTGTCCATAGATGACGCTATTGTATTTTATAATAACTGTATTGTTATGTTTAGTGCGTATATACAAAAATTTAACATAGGTGTCGCCTTGGGACAACCTGTCATGGCACCTATAGTAGAAATGTTTGTATAAATAAAATAATAAAAACCGATCATTGATTTGAAGAATGAATATTCTGTTTGACCTTCGAACCGAGTGATTTTAAATTTATGAATAGTAGAGGTTTGTGATTATTCGTTTGACACATTTTATATCAATTGTACTGCGATTCATGCACTTATTAGAATTAAAATCAAGGAGCTATAAAACGGCACTGGATACGGAACAATATGTGTATATATTTAAAAAAAATATCAGAAATCTTGGAAAATTTATTGCCATTGTACATTTAAATTTACTTACAAATAATGTATATAATTTATTCATAAAGGGGATTCGATGAATGGAAGGCAACATAAATCGATATTTCTTCGAAACAGTAAACAGACGTTGCACTCAATGCGAGCAGATGCATTTTTTTTCGTATAATTTCACCAAAATCAATTTAGCTTATTTGAATTTTGCATATTTTCACCCCATCGTAGACTTTCCTTTCCCTATTTTATTTCGCTCTTCATCAATCATGGACGGGACGCGCTAATTTCTCGGCTCACTCGTTCGAGTTCCCCTGACCAACTTTAATCGGTTGTGAGGTAGATTTTCAAAATTTGAACGAACATCTCAATTCAGCACCCTCCAAACCTCAGTATTAAAATTTAGTTATCATTAAAATTTTATAACATCGCACGTAATTCAGTCGAATTTGAAATGACATCCAATTTAATCAGGAAATACGAGTTTTCAACGCTCGTTGCTTTTACAACGCGATTCGAATTATGTATTTGTTGAATATGAGTTTCGACAAATAAATATATGATTCGCATTATGTGGTCGGCAGGACAAATGCTCACTGATTCGAGGACACTAATAATTTTCCAACTCAATAAACGCCGAACGTAAATTATGTGTATAAATTTTCACGCTGTTCTTGATTCGTTTGTATAATATATATGCATATTAGATTCTGCTTCAAAGAACAAAAAAAATTAGATCTCGCATTGCGAAACTACAGGTTTTTTCAACCATAACTGATATTGATTTATATAAAATTTGTAAAAATATTGGATGATTGCGTAAGTTCCTGCCCGATTTTTTAATATGTGGTATATCTACATATTACATATATAATATACTATATGAGCCGTTATATTTAATAACTAAAAATAAAACTATCAATGTTTGATCTGTGTACATATATGAAGCTTGTATTGGTTAGAAAGTTTGTTTTGGAGAAATAAACAATGAAATTTGAGGTTATGAGTAGCTGTTGCACTAATTGTATGTGATGTATGTATGTAAGCTTATTGTAAAAAACTAAATGTATGTAAGCTTATTGTAAATCATATTAAAAATTAGATACAACATAACTTCTTATTGAATACTTATCTCGCAGATAAAACTCCGTGAAGAGATATACTTTTAGCCGTGAAATGTCAGATCTGACATATTTGGCCATAAATCAATATATATCATGTATTACATTACATGAAGCTAGACGCCAAGTTTGAAATTTATATATACATATAAGAGTTAAAACTATAAATATTTAAATATTAGAGATGACGAGAACCTATAGAGCAAATTTTACAAAATATAGAGTGAATAATATAGGCGCTTAAACAATTAAAATCTGATATTGCCATTTCATGGCGAAAAGGTTGAAGATAGATTATGGTAGCTTGCAAGACGTCACCGTACCCGAGATTGTGGATATTTGAATTTTATAAAGCAAATTTTATAAAATATAGAGTGAATTATAGGCGTTTAAACAATTAAAATCTGATATCGCCATATCGAGGCGAAAAGGTTGAAGATAGATTATGGTAGCTTGCCGTACCGTCATAGACGTCACCCTATCCGAGATTCTGGATATTTGATACGCATTGTATACGATATTTTATCTCCAACGTTACAACTCGATACATTAACGTATATTTATGACCAAAATGAGCAATATGGCAAAGTATGAAAACGATCGGATAAGAGATAAGAGATATAAAAAATGACCACTAATACGAAAACCATGTGAACTTAATAAGAGGTAAGTAAAAATGGTGGAAGCCCAATTTTCAGTTCGAAAAATACTATTACGTATGACTTAATTCACAAATTGTTAACACTCATTTTAATTCAATATATCTAGAATTTCTCGAAATGCAATTTTACAATGCATCATAGAGACATCTATTGTTAAACATATTTACAGAATTTTGTATATCAACGAACTCGAGATGCTATAAACTCGTTCTTTTGCGAGAGTTTGGCAGGTTGCCAATTCGTTAGAACTGTTTCAATGAAATCAGATAAATTCGCAAACTCTGAACAACTTGGAGTCACATATCCAGGGCTGGCAAGCAGCACTGGGCCAGCGAATGAGCCCGTGACCACTCAGTTGAAAGTATAATACGCTAACTACTGAGATATGCTGCTGAATATAGCAATCGCATTTAATCGTAAATATTTTTATAGCTTTGTTATTCTCACGTATGACCGTGTGAAGAGTGAAATTAGAGTATCGAGTTTGAAGGATAAGCGAGTTATATGTATATCAATAGATATAAATCATTTATTTTATTTCAATCGAACATGTACACTCGCCTTTACAGATCGCTGTAAAGCGACGAGTGTACTAATACAGATACAATACATTGTTACAATTAATACAAGAATTTTTATATAATTCAAACATCATCCACAGTGATATTTACGGAGAAATTTTTTCAGCATTTTATTATAGAAATTTGGCGAACTTCAAGACGTTGAATAGCATGATATTTGTAAGAGAGATATAGGACCCGTTTCAATGAAAATCAGAAAAATTGATAAACTATGAAAGGAAACGATCGACCTGGAGTCACGAACATAGTATGCTACCCACTAGTTCACCCACTTAGTGCTGGTTAATTATATAAAGTATGCATTCTTATCATTTGTATATTTTAAATTTAGTCTATAGCTTTCATTCAAATGTGAAAAAAAAATCTTTTCATATTGAGTAAATATAGACTTTTCCATCAAATATCAAAAGGAATATTTAGTTGAAAAATGAAATTACAAACTCAAATGTATGTATACGCGTTGAAATATACGTATCAAGCTTTTTTATGTATCAACACGCATATTTACAATTTCAAATTATGCTTTATGTTTTTATATTTGAGATGTAAACGAAAGTTTCATTTCTTCTGTTTCTAAATACACGTATGTGAAATATCAATCAATTCAGTTTTTTTTATCTTGGCTTTGTGTATGTCTGCTAGTACATACATTTGTATTTTTGTACATGGATCTGTGAATTAAAAAAATAATTCGAACACCTTTAAATGATCCTTTGTATTGGTTAAACATTGCACCTAATGTAATGTTTGTTTTATTAGTTTCCAAATAATTCTAGATTGTATGAATTCTAGAATTATCTCGAACATATTGTAGATAAAGGTTTTGGCTAAAAACTTTATCTATGGATATTTATAGAAATGACTGTTGTATACATATTTAATACATATTATATGACTAGCTGTATTACCTGGCTTCGCTCGGTGTTTTTAATATAAACCGCTTAAACATGACTAATCTAATAGTAAACATTTTATTAAATTTATTTGAATACTCATTTGTTTTTTTTTACATACCTCCTTTACGTTTCACATGGCTTTCGTGTTAGTGGTCATTTTTATCTCTTATCCGATCGTTTTCATACTTCATCCATATTGCTCATTTTGGTCATCAATATAAGTAAATGGAGCCTCCGCCATTACGATGGTGCAAATATATCGTGTAAGACGCATTTGTAATTTGCCTGCCGACATTCTATTTGACGTTTACGGTTGACGTTTGTTTTTATTAAATTAACGAACAAAAAAACATATTATATAGTGAGTCTCTTAAAAAAATTATATGTATACGAAATTATATGTATACCAGAATCCGGCACCTGCGCCCCCTAGGGCTTCGCTCCCGGCGTCTGCGCCCCCTAGGGCTCCGCCCTCTAGGGCTTTGCCCTCGGCACCTTTGCCCCCGGGGACTTTGAATCCTTTGAATCGAAAAAATCGAATTATTTGTTCGATGACGTCACGAATTTACGACCCATTGAAAGAAAGTTACATACATACATATATGCAAAGTCTCTTTCAAAATTACATATATATTAGATATGTCCGGAAGTTCGATGTCCTGGTTTGCGACTTAAAACCGATTATACATAAAGTTGGTATTATAAGGCAAAAGAAAAGTGTTTCCTTTGAGTTGTATTAATTGACGTTTCACATATGACTTTAGAGATTGAGTGCAACGAAGGCTTTTAGGCGAGATATTATTAAGAATAGATATACACATATGTAGTCAAATTTCGAATCGAATATTTTAAAATACGAACACTGGCAAAAGGCCTTTCTATTTTGCAAAGGAAGACTCGACTCTCGAAGGGGTGGAAATTCACCTAAAAGCAATGTCAAGCGAGCACCCGCCTGTAAACGGACATCCGAAATCTGAGAGGCAGCGCCCCCGGCAGAGAGCCCCATGCAAATGTGGGGCTGCGCCCCCCAACCCCACTTCGCCTCTTACTTGCCGAACCCCCATCTCTCAGATCACCGGTCTTATTATGCAAATCGTTTATTAGTTTACGGACCGCGACCCGGCCGGCCAACTATATACATATGGCGGATGGGCTACCGGTTTAAAAAAATCTTTAATAATAGATTAGGATCATATTTTGCTACGATGTACAATATTTATTATACAATTATTTTTTTTTATAAATTTAAATTCGTGTACAATAAGTTAAATGCAAATTTTTATATTGTTGAAAAAACGACTTATCAGCTACTTGTTGTGTGTATTTATTTGAATTATTTTACTAAATACTAGTATTAGTATCAAACATATAAATTCATAAAATAAACAATAGAAAATCCATGTTTTCCATTATATTATACAATTAATGAGAGTGAAAAAAATGACTGTTACAACAGTTTAACTGTTAAGCCTATTAACTGTGAAGGGGTTGTAGGAAGATGCGTTTGGGTAGCTAGCTGCCATCACTTTAATGCAGTGCTACTTAAACTATGGTCTGCGGCCCATTACTGGTCCGCGGAGAAAGACGTAATTAAAAAAAATAAAACAATAGCTTATGTCAGAACTATTTGAAAATATAGACTGGATAGCCGAGCAAGCTTATTTGACAGATATTTTTTGCATTTCGAATGACCTTAACTTATCCATGCAAGGAAGAATGTCATCTTGTTTCACAATGGCAGACAATACAGATGGGTTGAAACGAAAACTAAAAACATGGAAGATTCATGTTTCAAAAGATTGCTATGATATTATTTACGAAGGAGGAGAGGAGCTTAATATGACGTCTTTGCGCGATATAATCAGTTGTCATTTGACAAATTTATCAGAGCGATTCGATTTCTATTTTCCACCAGATGACGATCCACGATAAGAAAAAGGATGGATACGAAATCCATTTTTGCCATGAAATGATAATAAACCTTATTTGGAATAAACTAATTGATCTGACTACAAATCAAGAATTAAAAAAAATGTTTTGAAACCACAACTTCACTTGCAGGCCTTTCGATCAAATTAAAAGTAGAATTCCCATATATTTACGAATTGGCAGTGACAACTCTTTTACCATTTGCATCAACTTACCTTTGCGAGACTGGTTTCTCAACCATGAGTATAATTAAAACAAAACATCGTAATAGTGCGGATATTTGTGATCCATTCCGTGTGGCATTGTCTTCGATTAAACCACGACTGGATAAGTTATCTAATAACAAACAAGCTCATATGTACATATGTCTCATTAGTTTTTTTTGTATTTTCATTTTTTATCTTTGTCTAAGTATATACATATTGTACTTCTTTGAATTCAATAAAATAAATTTTACTACTTAGATCTTATTTTATTTTTATTTGTTTACAAGTTTTCAACCATATACATATATAACCTTTTTATTTTAAAATATGATGCCAGTCCGTGAGAATCACTGAAAAATATATACTGGTCCGCCAGCTGAAAAAGTTTGAGTAGCACTGCTTTAATGTGATACAAGATTATGATTTAATTTTTAATGAGTTGGTTAACGATTAAACTACCATAGCTGCATGTCGGAGACATTAACCTCTTTCAATGTTAGTTAACCCCCCCGTATGTCGGTAAGATATCAATGCGACTTGAAGAGTGGAAGTGGTTCAAAATCAAATCACATTTTTTTGACAGGGAGAAATGTCACTGAATTAGCAAAGTGTAACAATAAAATGTTTGTAAAAAAATTAAGGTTTTTATCACACCTAATATATTTCTATGATTCAATCCAATCAATAAATTATCTTTAAATACTTACATACCAGTAAAATAAGTTATTTTATTTTCAAATAAAAAATCATAGGATATCTAATTCTTTATACGATGTTATTATTATTTCATTTTGGAGATAAATATGTGTTTTATTTTCAAACTAGGTTAAGCATAAGGATTAATACAGATAAGGTTAATTATACCACTATGATAAGTAATTACAAATTAATATTTAAACCATATGTATAAAATAAATCGCATTACAAGAAAACAAATAGATAGTTTAAGTACCTAATAGATATATTTTAAAACATTGAATATGAAGATATTAAGAGGGCTGGACAGCAGCGCCTTGTCCACACAAACGTACTATACTTCTCCCTTCCTCAATTATGGCACTAGAGAAACTATTTTTTAATATGCTATGGATATCCACCATTGGGGTGCATCTATCGTTTTATTTTTTTGATTAATTATTTTTTATAGGAGCTAGGAGCCGCCAAACATCTATAAAATCGCCTCTTTTTTACACCCACGAAACGAGTCCAGCGTGCTTATTTAACGGTCGATTTTAAAAAAAATACGCCAATAGATGCACAGAAAGTATTTTTCTCATACCGATGATGAAATTTTTTTAAAAATTGGTCCAGTTTTGGAGAAGAAAATAGTAGAATACGAAACCTCGATTTTGTCAATTTAAAATACGTTTTATCTGGTCGAAGCGCAACTGTCGCATTCACTCAATATATATATTGATATATATTGTCGCATTCACTCAATATATACATACACTTAATATATATATCGAAGAAAGGAACGGTAACAAAATTAAGGTTTCGGGTGTAACTTAACATAAATTGATAAAATTATGTATTAAATTTTGACTTTAATGAAATGTATTAAGAATATTTCAATTTAAATTTAATCCTGTATTGTACGATAATTTGCATCCAATATTGTTTTCGATAATAATATAGGTTTAAAAGTAACTGTATTAAAATAAACTGAAATTCTGAACATTGATATTGAATTTTTATGTAATGTAATTTCATTCATAACTATTTTATTTTTAGTGTGTTATAAAACAATGGCTTTCATTTTCTCTTCGTATCTTTTTATCAATTGAATTATATTTTAGATCTTGAAGAATTCTTTTTCTAATAATAAATATATGCGAGACACGCGTTTTTCTATACGTTGATAAAATGTCGACAAAGCCGAGACCACGATGTAAAATCAAAATGTATAAAAACCCCAAAATTCACACATAAATGCATAGATCTTGGAGTAACGTATAGCTCGGGGCACGATTGCGTATGTTTAATGCGAATAAAAAACCTCGAAGACGAGGAGGTGTATTTGCATATTACGTACGAGCAAATTTGAATACATTGCCGCCGGTCGATTTTCATCGTCTTTACACCAAACCATGGCCGGGAAACTACTTGTTTCACTTTATTATTCCTTTGATATTCCAATGACTTGATACTTATGTAAAAACAAGTCGAGATACGCTTGTAAAAAGCCAGCCATGCGTCCCTAACGAACTCGTACTCGGCGGGAGCTCCACTCGAAATGCGCGTCGCTTACTACGACCAGATCAAGAGGACTTCTTCACTCGAATCGAACGAAAAAATACACACTAAATACAGAAAGGGAAACATGTTAATATGCATAAATATAAAATACAGCGCAATATCTGGTTTAGGTTTTGAATTGGAACTTTTGAATTTTGTATGGATCAATCGAATTTTTGGAGACTTGCAAAGTGGTCACTCTTCACTTATTTTACTGCTGTGAAATTGAACAAAAAAATACACACTAAATACAGAAAGGGAAATATGTTAATATGCATAAATATAAGATATAGCGCAATAGTCAGTTTACTGGTTTGAATTGGTTTGAAATTTCGTATTTATCAATCGATTTTTTCGACATCCGTAAAGTGGTCTGCGTCACTCATTTTACAGCTGTAGAATTGAACAAAAAAAATACAGAAAAAGCATTTTAATATACATAAATATAAAATAAAGCTTAGGTATTGTATTTGGTTGAAAATGTTATATGAATCAATTGCATATTTGAACTCTCGCCAAAAGCGTCTTACAATAGATTTTCTTTACTCATTCCACAGTCGTTGAATCGAATGGAAAAATGCACTTTAAATATAAAAGATAAAGAATGTGAATATAAAAAAATTTCAAATGTAGCGCAACATCAAGTTAAGGTTTTGTATTAACCTGAAATTTCGGAAGCATCAATCCTGAATATGAACTCTTGGAAAAGGATTTTTGGATTTTCTTTCTACAGCCGTGGTGTGGTATTGAATAAAAAAGTGCATTTTAAATACAAAATAGAAAGTATGTTAATATAGGCAAATATAAAAGGTACTGAAATATCCGATTCAGGTATTCAGTTTGTCTAAAATTTCATACGCATCGATCGAATTTTTGGAGACTTGCAAATAAGTCTTGCAAGATGTCTTCTGAACTCGCTCTTTGGCAGTGGAATTGAATGAAAAAACTCACACGAAATACAAATATATAAGGATTTTAAAATGCAAAAATATGAAATACAGTGCAATATCCGGTTCACGTTATAAATTAGTCAAAAATTTCAATCAAATTTTTGAAAACTTACTTAATATGCACAAAAATGATATAAAATACAGTGAAAATCCAGTTAAGGTTTTCAATCGGTCATACTTTTAGAGGTTTATAAAATATGTTGTTGTGTGATTACGTTTGAGGATAAATACAATTTTTAAATTGACATGTAAAAATATTACTGATTATTCCATGTTCCAGACATCGCATTCAAATACACACTTCTATAGAAAAACATCACCTTTTTAGTGTCTCTATCGTTCATTTTAATGAGATACTATTTTTTTCACCTGATAATTTCGAACGAGGTGTGAATAGGTGAAAAAAAAGTTGTCTATACAGGATATGGCAATCATCTAAGTAAGTGAATGTGGAATAAAAAATATGTACATGCACATTTGAGAAGGCTACAGGGTAAATAATGAATAGGGGAGAGGGAGCATTCAGAAGTCGGTTCTATTCATAGGGTATTTCATACCATCATCGCGTCGAGTGTCTCATTATATTTGTCAACCGAGGGTTAGCCGTGTACGACTGGTGAAAATGCAGCCGGGGAAAATTTTCGTTATTAATTCATTATCGACTTGTTGACTAATTACTAGACTCTAATACCAGACGTCGGATAAGTCTCGAACCGTTGGTTTTTACTGTAGTTCTGTCATTAGCTCAGCCGAGAGGGTTACGCCTGCATCTCTCGGCAGTGGAATGGGTGGGAAATAGGGGGTGGTAGATTTATAAACAGTGATGAGGCAGGAAGGGGGTGGTTTGTTATCGCGGCGAGCAGATGCCGTTAGGGGCTGCCAGACCCACCTCTTTCACTTTTACAATATTTCGAGAACATGATCTATCAGCACCATCGGACCACCATAGAAAGCTATGGTACACGTTTTTCTCTCCCCCACCCCATTTGTGTCTTTGTAAACTGTCCCTCATATGGTAGTTATGGCTGCATATTTCGCTCAAGGTCGAAAAATTCGGTTCATGTATTTTATGTTACATACTGTCGTAATGTAGCTCAATGCTGAAGCAATTATTTATCAATTGAGGGGTTATGGGTTCAAATCCAGACCAAAATCGAAAAGTTTTTTCGATTTTATTAACGATTATGAATATTTCTGTCGTCATTCGAAAGATGTGTTTGACTATAAAATTATATGACATTAATCATTGAGGTAGTTCCACATTAAATTGAAACCGTTTCTAAATCCAAATCAATTACCAAAACCATATTCAGTTGTAACCATAATCAAAATCAGTCAACCAGCCACATAGACTAGTGGTGAGCATATAATGCTTACGAACAAAGTGGCCACGGGTTTAATGTCACGGGTTGCTGCTGGCCAGACCTTGGATATGTGACTCAAATTTCACATAAATGCTGCAAATTTATGCATAAATGTAAGATGTTTAATGTTTAATCGATGTTTAGATTTGTCTGGTATATTACTTACAATACTTTTGTAGAACTTTTGACCATAGATGTCTTGTTTAATGTAAATATGTGCGTGTATACCTGTATATATAATTACATAATTATTCTTATTCTGTATACCACACATACATACGTCACTTTTGAGCATTCTGTTAAGACGAGTGTGCACAGTTAACTATTAAAAATTAATTGTCATTTCTACATAATTATGACGATTAAAGAAAAAACAGAAAAAAAATGGAGACAAAAATGTATCTTAGACAATCTCATTGTATGGGAATTATTACAAACATTTCATATGTTATAGTTCAATCTACTATACACGAAGTCAAGCATGCCTTAAGAGGGCTGTACACCCGAAACCTTAATTTTGTTAACGTTCCTTTCTTTGATATATATATTGAGTGTATGTATATATTGAGTGAATGCGACAATATATATCAATATATATATTGAGTGAATGCGACAGTTGCGCTTCGACCAGATAAAACGTATTTTAAATTGACAAAATCGAGGTTTCGTATTCTACTATATTCTCCTCCAAAACTGGATCAATTTTTAAAAAAATTTCATCATCGGTATGAGAAAGATACTTTCTGTGCATCTATCGGCGTATTTTTTTTTAAATCGACCGTTAAATAAGCACGCTGTACTCGTTTCGTGGGTGTAAAAAAGAGCCGACTTTTAGATGTTTGGCGGCTCCTAGCTCCTATAAAAAAAAAATAAAACGATAGATGCACCCCAATGGTGGATATCCATAGCATATTAAAAAATTCGGGTGTGACCAACCCATGACTTTATCTATGTATTTGAGGAATATAAGAAGTTTACAAAACAAAATTCAATATTGAACTGATGACTATGATAGCGATACAAATTGAGCGCAAATGTATGGAAACTTGCACAAAACAAAAGTTCTACTTCCAGTTGTCTGATTGTATTCAAATTTTTTTTATTACTAAAAATTGCTATCAGTA
This sequence comes from Arctopsyche grandis, assembly GCF_051622035.1. Lineage (NCBI taxonomy): Eukaryota > Metazoa > Arthropoda > Insecta > Trichoptera > Hydropsychidae > Arctopsyche > Arctopsyche grandis. The sequence continues at coordinate 23,209,109 of NC_135364.1, read as the reverse complement.
TCATACTCATTAAATATCAAGAAAATAAAAATAATTTTAAAGGTCAAAATAAAATATTGAAATATTGTTTAAAAAAAAAATACTACTTCCGGTTTACGAATTCTGACCAAAACCCTACCAGATCTAAGTTAGTACATAAAGGATAGAAATATAAATTTTCAGCTTAATAAGTTTAGGGGTGCGGACAGAGTAGTGGGAACAACATTTTTGACCTTTCTACGAGGAAAAAAATCCCACTTCCGGTTCATTAAATTAAGTAATTTTTTTTTTTTTTACTTTAAACCACTATTTTTATTATACACAATAAATATCAAGAAGCTTAAAACAATTTAAAAGGTCAAAATAAAATAATGAAATATTGTTTTAAAAAAAAATACTACTTCCGGTTTACGAATTCTGACCAAAACCCTACCAGCTCTAAGTTAGTATATAAAGGATAGAAATATAAATTTTCAGCTTAATACGTTTAGGGGTGTGGACAGAGTAGTGGGCACAACATTTTTGACCTTTCTAAGAGGAAAAAAATCCCACTTCCGGTTTATTAAATTAAGTGATTTTTTTTTTATTTTTACTTAAAATTACTATTTTTATTATACACAATAAATATCAAGAAGCTTAAAACAGTTTAAAAGGTCAAAATAAAATAATTGAAAAATAATGAATTATTGTTTTTAAAAAAAATACTACTTCCGGTTTACGAATTCCGATCAAAACCCTACCAGATCTAAGTTAGTACATAAAGGATAGAAATATAAATTTTCAGCTTAATACGTTCAGGGGTGTGAACAGAGTAGTGGGCACAACATTTTCGACCTTTCTAAGAGAAAAAAATTACACTTCCGGTTTATAAAATATAATAATTTTTTTTTTATTTTTATCAAATTGATACCAGAATTATACTTGAATTTTTTTGTGACGAACACACATGTTTAAGGGGTCGAAAAAAATAGTGGAAGAAAAATCGAACAAGAGTAAACTGCTACTTCCGGTTGACGGATGCTAACTAAATTTTATAATTAACTTGGTATTAAACTTAAACTTCTAGATATGAAATTTCAGTTCAATAAACTAAAAGGTTTCTGAAAAAAACATAAAAAACTTCGATTCTCTAGAGTAAAAGTACTACTTCCGGTTCAGATAGAAATATTTAAAAAATATGAGGTTATAAAAATTATTATTTGTATCATATTTAAAAAAAATTCAGTCCGATTCAGTTAGTGGTTTGGGAGATAATTGAATTCAAAAACTTAAAAAAAGAGGACACCTATAAGGCGAGGTACCATTTCCGGTCAACTTAAAAATTTGAAAAAAATTTACGTCAGGTCGATAAGAATTTCAGTAACCGATACTAAGTTTCAGTTCGATATGACTAACGGTGTTAAAAATATCCCCAAAATACACACCCACACAGACACACACACACACATTTTTTCTAGATCATGAAAACGTGATCAGTGATCGATTCTGAGTTCGAATCAGTCAAAATCTCGAGTTCGAATTTTCGCATGATCACAAAACTTCATCTATTGTTACTACGTACATAGATAAAGTAATATTGTTACTACGTACATAGATAAAGTAAAAATAGTTTCTCTAGTGCCATAATTGAGGAAGGAAGAAGTATAGTACGTTTGTATGGACAAGGCGCTGCTGTCCAGCCCTCTTAAGAATTATGTAAAACAAAATTTATTGAATCTTAAAAGTTTTGTTGAACTGTAAGTATTATTTTAAGCTTCTAAAAAATTTTGTAGACTTTTCATATATATATTATAAGAGTTATGGTAAGTCAATGCATTTAAAATTTAACAAATATTATTTCAAAATTTGAATTTTCCTTCTATTTATCATTTAATGGAGTGGAACAATACATTAATGTAGTTAATTAGAGTTTAGGTCCAATATAATATGTATGTATATTTTTGATTAATTTATGGTAACTTTTTTAAAAATTAATAAAAACCTACATATGTACATTTCCAACAACTAATGGGAGATCCAGGGTAAATATTATATGAAGCACGTAAAAGGATATTTAAAGTAAATATCTATATATATATATATATATATATATATATATATATATATATATATATATATATATATATATATATATATATATATATATAAATATATATATATATATATATAAATTAATGTCTGTGTGTCTCGAATAGGCTCCTAATCCACTGAAGCGATTACGATGGAACTTTCAGGATTTGTTGTATGCATGTCCTGGAAGATTACTGTGAAAAAAAACGGGAAAAAACGGGAAAAAAACGGGAACGGAAACGGGAAAAACGGGAATGAGTGTCATTCGCTATAATTTCAAATGTTTTCGCGTCGCAACCAGGGTGTTCGCTGCCTGCGTTGTTCCGAAAAATGGGAACGGGAACGGGAACGGGAACGAGAACGGGAAAGGGAACGGGAACGAGAACGGGAACTGGAACGGGAATTGCATGCGATATTGTGGCATTGCAACGCATGCAGGGTTCAGCTAGTAATATATAAGATATCAAATTTAATTAAACTGCATTCAATAAGTACAACAATTCGTTAGTATATTAAAATATAACGTTATCGAAAAATCATAAATTATGTACATAACCATTTAACATCAATAAAGAGCACTCAATGATGTAGTGTATTTACATACATACATATATTGAGCCCGCAGAATCATCGATGTATAAAATTAGATCTAGTACAGTTTATTTTTTACTTATACTTGCTAGTTTATTAAAAATAAACATAAATTGTGTATTCAATACGGGAATAAATAATATGATTTTATTCTAAAGCACGTTCCCTTGTTATAAATTTATATCACCGACGAAAAATATAGAGGAATGTACAATAAGTATTTACAAAATGAATTATTTGATATTATTTTGAATGGTGGTGGATGGGGGAGCGGGGGAGGGCAGGAAAAAAATGTACGAAATATTAATATTTGCGTTAGGGGTGAAATTTTGCGTTCTGCATTGCTCCAGGTTTAATGTGTCGGCCGTGACTGGGAATAATTTAAGCATTGAAACACGCACAATGAAAGTGTCATTTTATTCGGAAAACTTTTTTCATCCCACGCCCGTCTTCAAATCTGCTTCACCTAATTGATTTTCGCAGAGGGGCTTCTTTGGAGAACACCTTGCAGACGCGAATTGGACTCGAGGGCACGAATAGATTCGAAAAACATTCGCAAATTGTTTCAACAAACCCAAACCCACCCCATTGAAAGCCCATCCATTCAAAAAAATAGATTGAAATTTTAAAATTGTACCGTTGGTTTCCACGCAAAATTACGTCTATTCGCAAAAGTGTCTATTAGTGTTAACCCCGCCTCACCGAAGTGGGGTATGCTAGTGCATCAATTTTTACATTTTTCGTATTAAATATGTGGTTTTCAAAGCTATACAACCTATATTTCTTGTACTCCTAGAATAAACTACAAGAAATTTATTTGAATAGATTTTGTATGATTTAGAAAAGGGGTATATCGTAAAAAAAAATACATTTCTACGTTTCAAAGTATGATTTAAAGGCGGTAGCGATAAGTCATGTTTTTGACTGTTCGCTTGCATATTCTTGTTGATCGATGAATCAATATCAGAGAAAGAGACAGCTATATTTTCGTAAGCTATTGTTTTCGTCGCTTTTGGCGTGTGGCTATTGATTCGTGCAGTCGCCTGTTGGCCTTCCCCATGTGCGTTTACATGTCGACACTCTTCGTTATTTTTTAACACAAAAAAAGTCATAAACATGCTATACGACTAAAACTTTTTTATGTTGATGTATAAAATGATAAATAAGATATATATTGAACCCATTTGTATTGAGAAAAGCTGTATTTTGATTAAAAAATACTGGGGTCTTTACTCGATCCAAGTTCGGGACATTCGTTCGATCTCGACGCTCCGTCCTTCAAAGGTTAAAAACGGTATAAAAATATTACCTTGAAACCCCTATAAATTTGAAATCATTTCTAGCATAGTAGTTTAATACTTACATTTAAAATCCCATCCAAATATTTCACTATGTACAATATCGTACATAGTTAAATAAAACAAGAATAATGTATTTTAAATAATATATAATAGTGTATTTTAATTTATTTTATTTATTTTTTTATTTTATTTTTTACATATATACCAGGAAGGCCTTACAGGTAAATCCCAATGCGCCTTCCTGGCCAATTACAAATACAAATGCAGCATTTTTATTATAAGTCGTTGAATTGCGAGACACTGAAAAACTCGCAAATTAACGAGACATCTATGAATTGTACATACATTTTTATTGTACATCAATCAAATTTCAAATAGTGGTGACATAGTAGATAGGAAGGATTTTTAGCCAATTTTTTTTTCCGGGAACCGATTCAACAATGAAATCAGAGAAAATTGGCAAACTCTGATAGGAAACGATCAACCTGGAGTCACAAATCCAGGTCTGACCAACAGCATACTCTGAAAAATTCATTTTCATTCAGGGATAGAACCCGGCACCTTCTTGACGGTAAGCAGAAGCTTAACGTCCGAGCTATGCTGCTGAATAATAATAATAAGTAATATATAATAATGTATAAGATAATAATGTATTTTAAAGATATTCTTTAGATAAGTTTCAAGCAATTCATCAAAAGTAGCTGCTTCTTGGTAATTACCAATTTGTCTGTCAATGCATAAAACTTCAGCTCAAAACAAAGTACAAACGATTGGGTGATCTTATTTCTAACTTTCAAGTATAAAAAAAATTTGATTCATTATTAAATATAAATTAAATAAAGAATCGAATGTAATCATGATACTTTTTTCTAAAACGAGTCTTGTAATTGAATTTATATAGATTTAAAATATATAGCAATGAATTTTGCATTATTTATTCGATAAACAATTTTCAGAAACGAAGTTGTTTCTTTTTCTAATTTCATATTTATCTTTGTTCTAGCATTTTCAACTACTACAAATACCATAGCCAGAGACCTTACGGGAAACTTATCTACTGACAAATTTCAACTTTATTAATGCTTAGTTGACCTGTTGACTTTGTATCTGTATTTAAAATTAAAATTTGTATTTGGCCAAAGTTAAGCTATTCCATTATAGCTTATTCCAAATTTAGATGTTATAAACGGCTAACGAACATTTCATCGCAGTGAATTTCATCGTGGTGGTATTTCATCGCAGGGATAACTAAGAAAAAATCCTTATTTTTAATGTTTCCCGAAAAAAACTCGTGTTTCTGAAAAGACTGAACTGAGATCAGCATTGCTGTAATTTAATGTAATATAATTAAGTATTGCCTTGTGCACAATTATTTTACTGTGAATATCTAGAATATTAAATATTAATATTATCCACAATATTCATTTTTAATTTTTATGTTGAATTTGATTTTTAAATGCTTTTTATTATTACTAAATTATGTTCACAATACATCTTATATCTATTTCAATAGCTACTGATCTACTGATCATTTTCTATTTTACAATTATAATTTAATTTCGTTAGTAATCATTGTATTATATTATTCTAATGTTAATGTACAGCATAATAAATTTTACGAAATGTAAATAAAATGTAAAAATATTAATATTTCAATAACATCTACGGAGACTATGGCCGTTATTAAAATATTTGGAGCAATGTTGTTTGGAATCATAGTTATTATTTTTTATTAAAATCAATTTAAAACTTTCAAGCTCTCTTTTATCAACAAAGACGAATAAATTAGAATTTATTTACATATAAGCCACAGTGACATTACAGAATACCCTAACGCGTCACTGTGACCGTAATATCGATGCGGTGCAAACGATCGAAAAGCGCCAGACAGACTGAACCACAGATTAACGACACGTGTACCTTATGCGTGCGCACTGCTCGCACCTACACTAAGCGAAATCTACCCGAAGTCCCGACATACCTACCCTGTATACGTTCTGTGCTTCTGATACTTTAGTTCCGAATTTTTACTTATTTAATTATTAAAAACTCGCCAGAAAGATCCAACTCAATTTTAATAATTACCATTTTAATAATTGCATCTGTGCACATCGAAAGGTTACTCGTCATCTGATGTGCAATTTTTCATTCGTGAAGTCGAGAATTGCGTTTAAAGCAGCCATCCAGTTATTCTGTGGTTCAATCTGTCTGGCGCTTTTCGATCATTTGCACCAAACCCCCGTAATATATAAGCATAATACAAATACTATATATAAGAATAAAGACATATTAGCGTAATAAAAATAATATACATATGTATAAGAATTAGCGATACATCTATGTTATATATAATACATTTTTGAAATCATATTCAAATAGTGTTGACATAGTGTGAAGGATGGTTTTTGCCAATTTGGTGTAGGAGCCGCTTTAACAATTAAATCAGATATATTGGCAAACTCTGATAGGAAACGATAGACTTGGAGTCACAAATATCTACCAGCAGCATTTAAGATTATACTCAGAATAAATACTATTCAATCGAGGTCAGCTCACGAGATCGAACCCGGCGCCCTTTCGGTGCTTAGTATCAACGCTACAACCGAACCACGCTGCTAGCTCGGTGGTAGCTTTTCAATATTTTGTTTGAATTATTTGTCGATGAAAAGCGATGAAATGCCATCGCGATGAAGTTGTCCCGCGATGAAATGATCATGCGATATAATATCCGGATACCGTTAGAAACGAAATTATTTCAAATTTATATTATATTATATTCACAAAGCAATACAATACAAGACTCCCAAAATATATATATATGTATTTTGTTTTTTACATAGATATATACCAGAAAGGCTTGACAGGAAAAGCCCAATGCGCCTTTATGGACAATTAATTACAAACAATGCAGCATTTTATTAATACATAAATCACTGTATTTCCAAGAAGCTGAAGAACACGAAATAACAATTAATTAATTAATTAATTACAGAATCAATCCATTGAGACATCTATGGATTTAGATTTTTGTACATAACTTTTACAAATTATACACACAATAAATACAGAAGATTTGTGACAACAGGAAAGATGATTTGTTGCCAATTTTGAGGAACCGTTTCAACAATGATCAGTTAAAATTGCCAAGCTCTGATAACACTGTTCGACAAATTACGACTTTTTTTTTGGTTCAGAGACAAGATATAACTTTTCTTATAGATCTATGTCAAGTGAATACGAATCTGGTAATAAAAAATGTTGATTGGCTCGAGATTCGGAGATATATGTGTTTTTTGAATTGCGCGATTTATATATATCTTGGTGTTGTTCGGTCGATGTCTCAAAATCTGTCAATTTACTGTTCAAAATGAATATTGAAATCTATAGTCGGGTATTTCATCTTTCATTTGTAGTACTTTTCAACTTTCAAATCTCTCTAAGTAGTCGTCCAGTTCAAATCAAAAGTCAAAAGTATTTTCACTTGGGATTCTTTCCCACTGTTAATGTTATTTTATTTTGAGTATTTTCTATTGAAACATGTTTATTGAAATAGTGTTCTGGCCACACTGTTTTTTGTTTTTATTTAAATGGGTTAATTGGAAGTGAGCTGAATTTTAAGTCGATAAAATTTCCAACTAAATACTCGTACTATTATTTACTCGTATTTACACGAATCTGAATTGAATTACTAGGGATAGTATATTAAATTGTCTTTATATGAGAATTAAATAAAATTCCACTGAGAAAAATCATATTTCGACTATTCTTGTGAATAAATAACAAAAATTCTATTGATAACTGGCATACCTTGATAAAATAAACGTTTGTTTTTTTTTCAATAGTTTGTTATATATTATATGTATATGTATTAAGCAAAGTCTATACTTACAGTAAAACTAAAGAAATGTTAAATGTATGAACGCTTTAAGAAAAATTAAGACTAGAATTGAACGTCGAGAGTGGGTTTTAGAGGGGGTTAGGGGGTGGTACTTGGGTACATCCGGATTATATATGTACGACGCCGGTGGGGGAGCATTCTTGCCATTATGATTTCTGATTTTCCGGTTGCCTTCATATCTGAGTGCTTTATACAAACTCCACCTGCCTGAAGCAGAGGCTCGGGAACCGAAAAATATAAGCGTATCGAATCCTTGACTTACACTGTGCATACATTGTTGGTGTTTCATTTTTTTTTTTCGTGTACGTATACATATATATTATATGAACCTGTGCTAAAAAAAGCCTCCCCATTTTCTCGTACGTGCGGAATAGAAGGTGCGCGAAATGAAAAAAAAATGTTTTATTAATTCAATTGTAATGGAAAATTTAATAATAAAGGTGTTAAGTGTTGTTAGACGCCAGCTCGTCCTAGCTCTTGAATCGTTCTCCGACAATTTCATTTGCAATGCAAAGAATTTTCAAAGTAATTGAAAAATTTCTTAACAATTAATTCCACGGGCGGTTTTCTTGGATTTCGGAATTTTCGAGCGAGGTCAGAGGATGAGAAAATGCTACAGAAGTGTGAGGATGTTTTTCGTCGGAAAAATTTCGGTTTTTTTTGTATTTATAAAAAGAAAACCCTTTTACTGCTATTTTATGACATGAATTTAAATTTAACGGTGAACAAAACTGTGATTAAATATCAATTTGGTTTTGTTTATTATACATACATATAAACGCGTTCATATTTTTGAAAACACATTTTTAAGTAAAATTTACGTTTTAGTTTATGCCACTGCACACGCCATGAATATTTATAACGCTGAAACATTGCACGTAACCAAAGTGAGACAATCGTAAATACAATGACAATGATAGCCAGTAGCATAGCTTGCGCTAATGCTAACGATTGAGAGGTCCTGGGTACAAGCCCTGGTTTGACCTTGATTGAAAAGAATCATACGCTGTATGATTTAAAGTATTTAAATTGCCAATTTATTTGATTTTATAATTGAGATAGTTCCTCACAAAATTGACTAGCTACTGCTTATTTGTCACCTCTATTTGAATATAATTAATTTATTTATTTATTTATTTATTTATTTATTTAATAGTTTTGGACCATTGTGGCATTACAGGAAGAACCTAATGCGCCACAATGGCCTACATTTGAAAAAGATATAAAAACATGATATAAAAACAAGTATACTGTAAATAAAGGAAAAAAGCAAAAGCAGAAAACATGGTAAAATAAAATAATAAAAAAAAGTAACAAAAGGAAAATAATACCTCATTCAGAGAGAAAAAAAATAACAAAAGTGTAAAAATTAAAAATAAAATCCATAAATCCCATTCTTTGTTTACACTGAGCAAAATTAAAATAGTATATAAAAATGTACAAAAGAGAAAGAAAAAATAAAATAAAATAAAACAAAATATGAATAAAAAATAAAATCACAGCGAGGTCCAAATGGAAGAGAGTAGATTAAGATTCCACTCATTCATCACATTCAAATTAAGAAAGTAATGATGAGCGCAGGTTACCAGATAAATATGTTAAGATAATATCCGACAATCTACGCTCCCCAAGGTGGAAAATATCACATTCAGGGACAGCAGCAACGATTTCATTGAGAAGTCGAATAGCTCTTGGAATAGGAGCCATTCGAAAAAGAACTGTGCGAGCAGCAGGTACAACCATTAAATGATGATGTCTACCACGCACATAATTATTAGGGACATAAAGTCCCAACTGTTCCAGCAACAACGGGCATGACGTATTACCACGCAATAGCTGGAGAACGAAACGAATTAACGAGAAGTTTCTCCGAAGTTCAAGGGAATTATACCCAAGCATGCCCAAAAGGAAAGGAGTAGGATAGAGATATGGGTAGTACCCATACTCTTTCTTATAAAGAAAACGAAGAAATGCTTTTTGCACTTTTTCTATAATAAGAGAGTAGTTTGCTTCATGCGGATTCCACACAATTGCATTATACTCTAGCTTACTTCTAACAAGTGAGTTGAAAAGCAAGCGAGAAGACAAGGGGTTGGAGAATAATCTAGCATATCTCAAGACAAATCCAAGTCGACGAAAGGAAACGTCAGCGATTGTCTTGATGTGGTTGTGAAAGGTGAATTGAGGATCAAAAGTGATACCCAAGTCGACCATTGATTCCACGCGCTTCAACAATACGGATCCAATGGAATATCCGTGACAATAGAGCGAATTCGCACGTCCATAACTCATAATAGCACATTTACTAGTATTCAGTTCAAGCCCTAAACTGGAACTGAACTCTAAAACAGCGTTAATATCAGCTTGAAGGAGAGAGGCTTGCCTCTCATCCTTAACAGCAAAGAATAGTTTAACGTCGTCAGCAAACAAGAGACATGAAGCATTGCGTAGTACTTTTGGGAGGTTATTAATGACTATTGTAAATAGTAAAGGGCCTAAGGTGGACCCCTGAGTTACACCAGATCGCGTAAAAAATGAAGGAGATTCATAAATACCATATCTAACAAATTGCTTCCTATCACTAAGATAAGAAGCAAAGAGTTTAAGAAGACGTGGAGAAAAGCCCACTTCAGCTAATCTGATCATAAGAGATATGTAAATGTATGCACAAGTTTAACCATAGGTGACGTTTTGGAGTTAAATGAAGACACCTCACCTTTCATTTCATTATCAAAGTTGAGACAAAACTTTTAAATTTAGTTTTATTCGACATCTTTAAAGGGAAATAAATAAATGGTGATTTTTGGATTTGCAAACAAAAGATTTGGTGCTTTGATTTTGAATATTTTTATAGGCTAGTTTGTTAATTAATTATTTTTTATCTACATACTACATATGTATATTTTTTGAAAGATATTTTCTAAACTTTTTGTCTTTGCGACCAAACCTATGTATATTGTAAGTGAATTTAAAAGAAATGTTTTTTTTTTATTAATATATATGTACATCATACGTTATACTATTTTTGTACACAAATCCTTAAATTTTTTCAAATATAATAGTACAAAGAATAAAATGCATACATGTATGTAGAGACATCTATAGACAGTCAATGAATTTTTAGAACAGAAAATTCGAGGAATAAATTATGTAGATAGCATTTATAAGATTCATCATTTTTGAGATGCTCAATTTTGCATAGAGAATAACTCAAATTTGCGAGAAATAGAAGGGGAAGATACCGTTATATTGGATCCGTCAGAATAGACAAGCCATAAAAATCCGAAAATTTTAACAGGAAACGGTCAATCTGTATTTTAATAACTACAAGATCTCTACTGGTATGCAATAGCTCTACCAGTACACAACCATGTGGATCATTAATTAAATAAACATAAGGTGGTGTAATTTGCATGCGTTATTGTGGCATTGCAACTAGGGATCCCAAATCCGAATATCCGAATACTTTTTTATACGAACTTATGTATTTTTTGATTTTCAATCTACAGCACATTTAGTACTATTTGATAATCCGGATATTGAAATTTGAATAATATCTTGAAATTCTTTAAACTAAAAATAAATAATTTAAAGCTACTTACTATTCGATATTCGATATTAGAATATATTCGAATATTTAGGATCCCTAATTGCAACGCATGCCAAGTTCAGTTTTTTTTTTACCAACCATTTCTCAGTTCAGAATCGATTTTGTCGTCTGACGAAGTTTGGGTTTGTATCCGATCGTTTTCACACTTTGCCATTTTGCTCGGTTTGGTCATCAATATAAGTGGAAATGACGTCGGCCATTGCCATGGAGAAACATAATCGTAATAGACACGTTTGAAAATACTGCATCTTCCTTCACGGTGACGTCTATCGTCCACACTTTCCCATTTTTCCACACTGTTATGATCGTTGTTTTCCTTTTTTGCCCCCCTCTCGCTATAGCAGATTGAGCACTTTGGGGTTTGGTGCATCCGCTCTAAAATCGCCAGACAAACGAACGACAGATTAACAGAAAGGCAGCTTTAAACGTAATTCTTGTTTTCTCGAATGATAGATTGCACATCAGATGACGAGTAACCTTTCGATGTGCACAGATTCGGAACTTACCGAATCTTGCCTTATTAAACTCGCCTGAAATATCCAACAAAATTTTAATAATTACTATTTTAATAATTGCATCTGTGCACATCGAAAGGTTACCCGTCATCTGATGTGCAATCTATCTTTCGAGAAGACGAGAATTGCATTTAAAGCAGCCGTCGGTTAATCTGTCGTTATATTTGTCTGGCGATTTTAGAGCGGATGCACCGCATCCAGCACTTTGCCATAATCATGATCAAAGTTTACGGAGAGAATTGGTGATTTCTTTAGTTAGACTTTTTTTATATATTGCCTTAATTTTATAAACAAAATATAGAAGAGGTTAGTTTTTAAAAAAACATTTTTTTTATGTTTAACTGTTATTAATAAAATTGAATCTATCATATTTACGTTCATACAAACAAAATATGACCGGTGATTTGAAATATAATTTTACTTGTGGCTGTCTGCGATTTCTTCCAAGAAATAACCTCAAGTCGGCAGTGGAATACACCTACATATATATAAAAAAATAAAATAATAAAAAAGCGTCACTGCGGAACGGGTATTGGAATGGAAAAGCAAAACATAATCTGTATTCGGTGATCGGAAATTAAAATCGATTCGAAGCTGTGGCAGCGGGCGCTCTCCCTCGGCTTTTCCTTTGAAGGGGAGGGAGGGGAGGGAGGGCGGTCGAGCAATTCAGCTTTTCCAGTGTATGAAAGGGCACTTGCTTGACATTTCGTTTTGACAGTTTCGGCACGCCGGAGAACTGTTTCTTTCATTCTCTCGTCTCGCAAAGAAATAAACACAAAAGTGTGCGCGCGTTTTCGGCTTAGTTCGAACGTGTGCGGGTCGCGAGGAAAAAAATTTTCCCGCCCTCTGCGAACAAATATGAAAGGAATAACTTATTGGAAATAATCAAAGAGAATTGAAGCGATTTTCCCCACACCCCCCTCCCCCTCTCCCCACCTTTTTTTCGGAGGCTGTTTTTTGTCGAATTTTCGCCGCACAGTGCCACATGTGATTTCGGATTAGATTGCTGCTTTTGTGGCGCGTCTGAATGCCAATCGAGATGATGTCAAAAAAATGAGCGCTAACACAAAAGAAACCAGAGGATGGTTTCGTTTGTGTTTCGTTTTTTTTTCCTTTTGAATGAGTATTAAAATATCACCTTCGGTTGATTGATTCCATAATATGTATATGTCATAAGTGAAATAGCAGCAATATTGAGGCTCACTGCAGTCAACTCTTTAGTTTTGCTCGATGAATTGGGAAGAAGATCATCTGCATATATGTACATATGTATGTATATGATGGAGCTGCTATAGTGACATCCACAGTGTAACAGTTGTGTGGCAAGGTTTTCAACTCTTTTTTTGTATAATCATTATGTGTAATTGTGGTATTTGGTATTAATGTACAAAATTTTGATCACCCTTGATACACCTATGGTTGGGGTTAGTGTTATATATGATGGATAAATAAATAAAGAAATGAATATGTAGAAACGTTTTTGGTGTCAATGTTTTGAAGCAATATGTTATTAATAAATAAATATTTGTCTCACGAATATGAAACACAGTTGTCTTATTCAATACTCAATAGTCATTGAAATAATGGTTAGTCGCTATTCTAGTCAGCTTATAATTGAAACGTCTGGGTCGTAAATCCTGGATTTATAAGACAATGTATTTGAATTCATAGAGAGATTATTACACTTCAATCACTTTTACAGACAAAATTCAATGGAAAACCATTAGAGAGAATCGTTTCCCAAGTATACTTAACTTTTTTACAATAATAACGGCTTGGCTATATACATTTATGTTGTATATGATATCTACATACATATCTATTTATAAATTGAGTACACATGTATTACATATACGTAATTGGAAATCTACTTGACTATTATTATTATATTATATATATTATTATATTATTAGCATATTATGCTTATTATATATTATTATACTATTAACATATTAAATTATTATATTATTAGGATATTATGCTTTCATGCGGAGTGGTCACGGTTCGATTCCCGCTAGTAGCTGTTGGCCTCAAGACGTTGAATAACTGTTGCAAATCTCAAGTTATTCGACGTCTTGAGGCTCGCCGATTTATATAATAAAATGCTGCAAAAATGTCTATATACATAGATGTCACTGTGGATGATGTTTGTATAAATTTGCATTGTATAAAAATGCTTGTATTAATTGTGTTGTATCTGTATTAGTACACTCGTTGCTTTGGAGCGATCTGTAAAGGCGAATGAACGTGTTCTATTGAAATAAAATAAAAATTTTAATATACATAGATGCAGATGAGAGTTTGGCCTTTCCAATAATAAATAATGGCAATTGGAATAAACTAAATGTTTTCGAATATATTATTACTGGCAATATGAAATTGTATTGAAGTAAAGGAAAGCTTAGTTGATAAGAATGTTAGTTATAAAAGATATAAAATTATTTAGGCTATGGATGGAATCCAATTAGAAAAGGCTTGGTTAGAGTATAAAAGAAAGAGGAATAAATGTGTGAATGTTTTGCGTAATGCGAAGAGGGATTGGCATGAAAGAAATATTGATGGTGCAAAAAAAGATCCCACAAAAATGTGGCGAATAATTAAAACTTTGATTTCCGGGGGAAAAAATCTTTCTTTGAATGAATTAGAAGTCGAGGGGGTAGTATATAAAGATAAAGAGGATATGGTTGAAAGATTGAATGAGTTTTACATCAATAGTGTGAATGATATAGTTAATTCAATACAAACAAGGCATAATAGTGTGAATGATGATATTAATATGGGTTTAAATAAGTTTGAAAGGTTAAAATTAGGGGAAATGGGGGGATTAAAAAAAATAATTTTTTTTGATTTTTTTTTTTTTTTTTTTTTTTTAAATTAAATGTTTACTATTAGCTTAGTCATGTTTAAGCGGTTTATATTATAAATACTGAGCGAAGCCGGGTAATACAGCTAGTTATATAATATATGTATGTTGTTTGCTTTTGAAGGTTTTTTTACACAAACATGTTATTGTACTTTTATGTAATCAAGTACATACATATTTGAATTCAAAACAAATGGCATAATTCCATTCTACGTCTTAATTCACATGGTTAAAAGTCGTTAAAAACAAAATTTTCATTATGAGAAGCTCATAAAAAACATTATACTTTATTAATTAAATTACTAATTAAAATTAAAGGTTAGAATTTCTCACAATTTGCGACTTAATTTATGCACGTGTAACTTTAATATATGTAAACACATGAGTCTACTGACGGTGGAAAAAAGTTGTATAATATACAAAATATTCCTTCACGTCATACTTTTGTAAAGGCCAAGGTACTCGTCTGCATCTATAATGAAATTTTATTTTATTTCAATCGCACATATACACTCGCTTTTACAGATCAGTCAAAGCGATAAGTATACTAATACGGATACATTACAATAATACAATTAATACAAGCATTTTTTTTATATAATTCGAATTCATACTAACATCATCCACAGTGACATCTATGGAGACATTTTTGCAGAATTTTATTATAGAAATTGGTGATTCTCAACATGCTGAATAACTTGAGATTTGCAAGAGAGATTGAAAAGAAAATGCCAATTTACATAAACCGTTTCAATGAAAATTAGAAAAATTGGCAAAATCGAAATCGAAAATTAAAGGAAACGACCGAGCTGGAGTCACAAACCGAGGTCTGACCAACAGCTATTAGTGGGAATCGAACCGTGACCACTCCGCTTGAAAGCATAACATGCTACCCACTACTCAAGTACATTTCTAATTACGTATATGTAATACATATTTACTCAAATCATATATATATAAAGACGGTAATCTGTGTGTGTGTGGGTGTGTGTGTGTGTGTGTGTGTGTCCTAACTCTCGCCGAACATAATGAACGAATCGATAAAAATCGATTAATTCATTTTTCGACGAGACGACTTTGTCGCGACTAGAACCGATCACCTCAAATAGCCTGAATATGGGTCTAAATTGAGCTAATGGTCTCGGACATCACGCCAAATCCAATTTTTCATTTCGCTTTTTTTTTAACCATTTTTTAATGTATTTATTTTCAATTAAATTATAATTATAATTTAAATTATTTATATTTTGACGATATTCGAGAAAAAAATTGATTTCATTCACCGCGGGCGCCGGGAATCGAACCTCGGACCCTCCGATGCAATGGCCCTCACGAGCTCGCGTCGCATGCCATATCCTCGCCCAGAATACGTGTTGTAAATACACATCATATGTATATGCACGTAATTTGTTATGTGTAATAATAATATTCAACGTTACGAGGTCAATGACCGTTTGTGTATAATCGGAAAATATTACATTTTGTTAACGTTAACTTTAAGAATTGAAAATTATTACAAATAAATAATTGAAAACTATCTATGAGAGTCTACGAAAATAACGTTTCCGGTTCCGGATTTTTTTTTTAGTTTTATACGGGTATATAATAATTTTATACCCATGCGATAATATTTCATCGGGCTATTCACTAGTTATAAATAAACATGTATGTAGATATCATATACAACATATCATATACACGCCGTTATTGTTGTATATAATGAAGTATACTTGGGAAACAATTCTCTATAATGGTTTTCCATTGAATTTTGCCTGTAAAAGTGATTTAAATACAATAATCTCTTAATGAATTAAAATACATTACGTCTTATAAATCCAGGATTTACGACCCAGACGTTTCAATTGTTAGCTGACTAGAATAGCAACTAACCATTTTTTCAATGTCTATCGAGTATTGAATAATAATTGAATATTTCATAACATGAGACAAATATTTATTTATTAATAACAGAATAAAACAGTTCTACATATTGCTACAAAACATTGACACCAAAAACGTTTCTACATATTGATTATTTATTTATTTATCCACTAGTGTTTTTACCCGGCTTCGCTCGGTATTTGTAATATAAACCGTTTAAACATGGCCAATCTAATAGTAAACATTTGATTACATTTATTTGAATGGTTTTATTTTATTTAAATTTATTTGAATATTCATTTGTTCGATGACGTCACGGATTTTCGAACCAACATTACATATTTACTTACATACTTAAAAAGTCTCTTTCGAAATTATATTTATTTAAAGTTTGGACCATTGTAGCATTTCAGGAATTCCTAATGCGCCACAATGGTCAAAAATATAACAGAAAAGAAAAGAAACAAAATAATAACTAAAGAAATTAGACATAACAAAAACAAAACATATATGGGTTTGGTGCATCCGCTCTAAAATCGCCAGATTAACAGAACGGCAGCTTTAAACGTAATTCTCGTTTTATCCAATGATAGATTGCACATCAGATGACGAGTAACCTTTCGATGTGCACAGATGCAATTATTAAAATTGAGTTGGATCTTTCTGGCGAGTTTAATAAGGCAAGATTCGGAACTTATCGAATCTTGTCTTATTAAACTCGCCTGAAAGATCCAACTCAATTTTAATAATTACCATTTTAATAATTGCATCTGTGCACATCGAAAGGTTACCCGTCATCTGATGTGCAATCTATCATTCGAGAAGATGAGAATTGCATTTAAAGCAGCCGTCCGTTAATCTGTCGTTCAATTTGTCTGGCGATTTTACATAGAGTGGATGCACCGCATTCAACATATACATATATACACAAACAACTTATAATAATTAAATATTGCAAAAAAAAAGATGGGAATGTCTTATAAAAGAAAAGAGAGAAATAAAAATATGATAAACATATGAATATACATAGACCATAATACATTTAAACATAATCATAAAAAAACAATAGGAATTATAATAGCAGTTATGTAAAAATATCAAATATAAAATATAACATAAGGAATGCCTTGCACCTACAGCCAGTTCCAATAAATAAGAACCAACTGTAAATACAAAATAGCCCTGTGAGGCCCAAATGGAAGAGAGTAAATCAAAATTCCACTCATAAATCACAATACATCATGAAAACAATGATGACTACCAGATAAATGGGTTAGAGTAATATCCGACAATTTACGCTCACTAAGGTGGAAAATATCACATTCAGTCTCGGCAGCAATGATTTCATTAAGAAGTCGAATAGCTCTTGGAATAGGAGCCATTCGAAAAAAAACTATATATTATATTATACTAGCTGTATTACCCGGCTTCGCTCAGTGTTTATAATATAAACCGCTTAAACATGACTAAGCTAATTTAAATTAAAAAAAAAAAAAAATTTTAAAATTTTAAAAAAAAATTTTTAAAAAAAATTTAAAAAAAAATAAAAAAAAAATAAAAAAAAAATCAAAAAAAAAATCAAAAAAAAATTTTAAAAGATCAAAAAAAAAATCAAATTTTTTTTTTTGCCTTCTAGGGCTTCGCCCTCGGCACCCCCCTGAGCCTTTGCCTTCTAGGGCTTCGCCCCTCCACGCCCCATGAGCAATTGCCGTTTAGGGCTTCGCCCCCATGATCAGTTGCCTTTTAGGGCTTCGCCCCTCCGCGTCCCCATGATTCAAAGCCGTCTAGGGCTTCGCCCCCCTTAGTTAATGCCTTTTAGGGCTTCGCCCCCCGCGCCCCCAAGATTAATTGCCGTTTCGGGCTTCGCCCCCCTTAGTTAATGCCTTTTAGGGCTTCGCCCCTCCGCACCCCCATGATTAAATGCCGTCTAGGGCTTCGCCCCCCCTAGTTAATGCCTTTTAGGGCTTCGCCCCCCGCGCCCCCAAGATTAATTGCCGTTTAGGGCTTCGCCCCCCTTAGTTAATGCCTTTTAGGGCTTCGCCCCTCCGCGCCCCCACGATTAAATGCCGTCTAAGGCTTCGCCCCCATGATCAGTTGCCTTTTAGGGCTTCGCCCCTCCGCGCCCCCATGATTAATTGCCGTCTAGGGCTTCGCCCCCCTTAGTTAATGCCTATTAGGGCTTGCGCCCCATGAGGCTGGGCCCCCCGGGCCCCCTTCGGGGCCCCACGGGGCTGCGCCCCTTGTGGCGCCCCCTTTTGAGCCCCATGGGGCTGCGCCCCATGAGGCTGGGCCCCCCGGGCCCCCATTCGGGGCCCCACGGGGCTGCGCCCCTTGTGGCGCCCCCTTTTGAGCCCCATGGGGCTGCGCCCCATGAGGCTGGGCCCCCCGGGCCCCCTTCGGGGCCCCACGGGGCTGCGCCCCTTGTGGCGCCCCCTTTTGAGCCCCATGGGGCTGCGCCCCATGAGGCTGGGCCCCCCGGGCCCCCTTCGGGGCCCCACGGGGCTGCGCCCCTTGTGGCGCCCCTGGCGGGGCCCCATGAAGCTACTCGCCTTGCGCCCCCGCGGGGGTGAATCCATTGAAACGAAAAAAACAAATCGGCGCCCATGGATCGAAAAAAAAAAATCGAATCACGTGTTCGATGACGTCACCGATCTACGGACGAAAACGACGACCAAGGATACATACAAAGTCTCTTTCCAAATTATAGATTAGATGTATATTAACCCCAACCATAGGTGTAGATGCTAGTTTAATATTTTTATTTATTATGACGTTGTTATCATACACACGTACATATACATGCATCGCCTATTACAAATCACCAATTTTGAATCATTCCAAATTGAGAGCAAATTGCACACACAATACGTCAGACGCCAGCTTACAAATCGACCGTCTTCCCATATTGAATTCGCCTTGTGCATAGCCCGCGATGCATTTTTCTGCACCGAGTCGCGTCGGTTGCATGACAAGGGAGTCTTCTTGTCTTCCAGTGAGGAAGTTCCATTGCCATCATCTTCACCCCAGTCACGTTGGCGACTGATGACGTCACGTATTGTTGCTTCATTACCTGCCGAGACCCGCAAGACGTATCGATACCTTAACACACATACATATACCCGGAGACCACCCTCCAGCATCCACCCCAACCACGGCACGGGGGTGTTGAGAAGCAACCATATTTACAAGCGAGTCGTAAATCAATATTAACCCCCCACCCCCCCTCTTGCCCCCATCCTGTGCACGGAGTCGGGAAAAATTGCGTGTAGGTGAAAAATCAGCGGGGGTTGTGATGCGCCGCTTCACGGTCTTAGATACACTCGTGTTGTTGATTTATTCTTGAGAAGAGTATATTTAATTTGTATGTAATATCGAATGAAAAGTGTAAAGGGTATTGTTGTATATCAAAATGAAGAAATGAAAATGGTGTTTTGTTTTCAAATAACAACTTGAAATAAGCGTGAAATATAACAGGATTATCAATTTTTTGAAACCGTTTCCAATTATATCAGATCAATTGGGAAACTCTCGAAAGGAAACGATCGATCTTTGAGTCACATATCTAAGGTTTGGTCAGCAACGAAGTCAGTGATAGAACCCGTGCAATCGAAAGCATTACATGCTAACAATGTTGTTCATATTTCTCACAACGGAAATAGGTTTTTAAAACCATATTCGTTGATAAGAGAGAGTAGCTTCATGTTGAGGGTTTCAAAGTCTGCCCCATAGACCCTTTAAACGGGTTAAATAAATAAATAAATATATTAAAAATTACCTGGCGCTGCTCAGGCGTTTTTATAAGTGGATCGTTGGCCTCAGCCTTCCGAAAACTTTCTTTGTTTCAGTGCCATAATGTATTATATTATATGTAATGTACACGATTTGTTGGTACCTAATTAAGGAGTTGTTAACTTTTATCACGAAAAAGAAAAAAAAAATAGACAAATCATATAAATATTTGAGCGGTTATATTTGAAAGTAGCGGAAGATCAATTTTCAGTTCCAAAAACACTATCTCTGTTTGACTTAATTCGCAAATTGTTATCACTTCTTTTAAATCGATATGTCCACAATCCCGGAAAAGCGGAATAAACGTATTACAGGCCACCAAAATTTTTCAATATTGTTAAACGCAAAACATTATATTTGATGTTTTGCGAGATATTTCTCGAGATGAAGTGGACTTTTGCCACTTTTAATAATGGCTCATTTGTTTAATACACGATTTCATAAGATTATAAGATTAGAATTACGCTTAGTTATTCTACAGGCTTTCATTATTATATATTACTAGAGCTTTACCCGATGTCATGTCATCGCATGATTGTTGGCATATTAAGTTATAAAATAAATTAAAAATTAAAAATAATGCATGCTGTCGATTTTTTTTCAAATGCCTTTTTAATATATTTAATTAAATATTAATATTTAATTGTTAAATATGAAAAAATGGTTAAAACTGCCTACATATAAACAATTTAAAGTACCAATATAAATAATAATTAATTAATTAAATAAACTTTAAATAGATGGCGCTAAACGCTCAGATAATTGCCTCGAGGAAACATTGGTAGAAGTTTTTTCTTTCGATATTATGTTCGTACATTTAGTTCGCAGTATTTTAGCTGTGACGTAAATATGTATGTCGAATCGAAACGACAAATAACCACACACAGACAGAATCGTGATATTAAATATATGATATTTCATTAAAATGAAAAATTTTGGCTTCGTGCACTTTACATAAAGTACATACGTATATTTTCTACCATTTCATTCAGTTATAGCAATTTCAATTACTGAAAGCGTAAGGCTACCGTTTGAGAGTCAGAATACCGTTCGGAAGATTTAAATCTCCTTTTAATCGAATGCTTTCGAGTTTTCCGACCCCTTTTTCATTCCTTTTGCATTTCGCCATTCTTAGTTTTTATTCCCTATAAGCGGCCGTGTAACGTCTATAAACATGAAATCCATTAACTCGCGTCGACTGTTTATTTACATCCTCACAAAAGAGCGCTGCACTCCGACAATAATGCGACATTTCCTCGGGGATGACAGGGGGAGAGTTTTCCCGAACAAAAGCCACGTCGGAAAAATCGTATTTTTTCAACGGAAGAAAACGCTCTCTTTACGTTTGAAATCATTAAATACTCTATTGTATCCGCAATTGAACGCGGATTTGTCATCTTTTAACCCCACACGACCATTCATGCGTACGAAGTAATCGCGTCAAATCGTACGCACTTCGTTGCATCGAGTTGTATTATAAATATGTACAGAAAATTTCATTTCATTTCGTATTTCGAATCGTTGCATAGCTTCTTTACTTGCGGAAGATGCAGACGATTTTTTTTTACATTTCTATTTTTAGAAATTTCCTAACAAATCCGACGATAAGTGAACTCAACTAAAATATATTTTCCATTGTGCTCGAATACGGAGGTTGGCATTAGCTTCGAGTTGTAGCTGAGTAATACTATAGAAACAGTTGGAGAACCAGTGTACAGATCATACACAATGAAGAGAATCTCATTCAAATTTTTCTTTATTTTTTTTGTTTAACACAAAATAATGGAACAAAAATGTATTTGGCGGATTAATAATATTACAAGATGTTTCTAAAACCAATATTTATCATAAACAGCTCATCAATGAAACTCATACTACTTGAAAATGTGTAGCATCGAAGCTCCAATGATTACCACTAGATGTCTCTTCCAGGGCATAAACAGCCCTTAGCCTCAGTCTTTGAAATAATGGCAACCAATTGTATTGCTTATGCACATTTTCATTTTCATATTTTTTAATTAAAACTTAAGAGTACATTATTATGCTACGTCGCCATTGAAAACGCTAAAACATTGCACGAAACTATAAAAGAGCAATGAAGAAGGTGATCTATCGCCTCCCTCTCCCATCCATCTACATTGAAAATTATCTCGACAAAATCTCACCTGTTTCTTATTTGGTGTGCATGCAATAGATTTTTCGCAAGAAATTGTACTTTTGTAATAGATATTTAATATATTTTAATGATTAAAAACTTTATTTTGAAAATAATAAATAAATTGAGCGGCGAAACAAACTATGCATGTTCATACATAGATACATATGTGTTATAGAATCGTCGCAAAATATATTAAAATAATAAAAATGTACATTTGAATATTGAAATGCACACATCAATATTGAAATATTAATAACGCGAAAAAATTACATTTCATATTCCACCACAGGCTGCGGTTGAAAAATTTTCCATTAAGCGATGTAAATTTCATTCAATTTTCCGCCGATGATTCCCCAGATTAATCTTGCATTCGAAACTCAATTTAAATGCACTGAATACGTCATACAGACAAACATCGACCAAATTTCCACCGAATTTTTAAACATCGTAGAGCATATTTTCTGTAAAAACGACAGCAAGAGGCCGTAGCAGGACTAGCCAGAAGGGGAACCCACTCAATAAGGATACAGACATGAGTAGCAAAATAATAGCAATGTCAGGAATGCTCGCGCTCCGCTGCAACTAAATATACAAATTATAGATTCACAACCAACCAACCCCCGTACCGTTCACATCCTAAACTCCACCCCATCCAACCCCCCTGATCTTCGTAGCGGAAACCTTGCACTTCGTAGACTTGGACAGATTGAAAGTCTCCGAACATTGAGATATCCTTTCAACGTGCGCCGATACGAATTACTCACGTTCGCCGGAGTCTGACTGATCGGTAATTTCATCACCAACCATCTCGATTAATATCACAACAACGTATTACGTGTTTAAATTTTCTATTTTATAATTGGCGAGGGCGTTTCGGGTGGTGGTGGTGGTTGTGGTGGTGTGATAGTTACAAATTTCGCCTTTTGCGGATTGCGCCATTTGATAGTTTGACAACTTCATAACTCAAACTGTTACCGACAATCCTCTCAGCGACAATTTGACAACGACGTAATAGCCGTCCGGAGACTGTTCTCGGTGAATTATGACCCTAAAACCGATTATTTATACGTTGTGGTGGCTAATCAGTCAAAGATCCGCGGCGAAACAGAGTTATAACTTTGTCCAAAGGATGTTTATCATATAATCATATATTTTTCTATAAATTTTCTCCTTGTATCATAATACAGTTTGGGGTGGAAAATGGATCATTATAACTTATAAGAATCCTTTTTTTAAATAATTTTACGAAAAGGAAATCACTTGACTAATAGCATTTTATGTTTATATGAGAATAATATATTTTATGTTTATATTTATTTATTTTTACATATATACCAGTAAGGCCTTACAGGTAAATCCCAATTCGCCTTCCTGGCCAATTACAAATTACAATTACAATTAAAAATGCAGTATTTTTATTACAAGTCGTTGAATTACGAGACACTGAAAAACTCGCAAATTAACGAGACATCTATGAATTGTACATCAATCATACATCAAATAGTGGTGACATACAGTAGGTAGGAAGGATTTTTAGCCAATTTTTTTTCCGGGAACCGTTTCAACAATGAAATCAGAGAAAATTGGCAAACTCTGATAGGAAACGATCAACCTGGAGTCACAAATCCAGGTCTGACCAACAGCATACTCTGAAAAATTCATTTTCATTCAGGGATTGAACCCGGCACCTTCTTGACGCTAAGCAGAAGCTTAACGACCGAGCTATGCTGCTGTATGAAATTAAATTATTTAAAGCATTGATTTTAGACGGTTAAAAGGATACGTATACATATAATATATTATAGATAAGTCATTCCTAAATTGTATCACATTAATACCAAATGGAAGTAACTTTCAAGATTAATTTTTATACAAAATACGTTGCAATGCCACAATATCGCATGCAATTCTCGTTCCAGTTCCCGTTCCCGTTCCCATTACCATTTGTCGGAAAAACGCAGGCAGCGAACACATTTGAAATTATTGCGTTGCAATGACACTCATTCCCGTTTTTCCCGTTTCCGTTCCCGGTTTTGGGCAATTATCAGTAATCTTCCCGGACATGCATAGAACAAATCTTGAAAGTTCCATCGTAATCGGTTCAGAGGTTTAGGAGCCTATTTGAGACACACAGACAGATACACATTCATTTTTATGTATAAATGGGTTTGGTGCATCCGCTCTAAAATCGCCAGATTAACAGAACGGCAGCTTTAAACGTAATTCTCGTTTTCTCGAATGATAGATTGCATATCCGATGACGAGTAACCTTTTGATGTGCACAGATGCAATTATTAAAATTGAGTTGGATCTTTCTGGCGAGTTTAAAAAGGCAAGATTCGGAACTTATCGAATCTCGCCTTATTAAACTCGCCTGAAAGATCCAACTAAATTTTTATAATTACCATTTTAATAATTGCATCTGTGCACATCGAAAGGTTACCCGTCATCTGATGTGCAATCTCTCATTCGAGAAGACGAGAATTGCATTTTAAGCAGCCGTCCGTTAATCTGTCGTTCAATTTGTCTGGCGATTTTAGAGCGGATGCACCGCATCCGTATAAATATATATAGATAAAAGCAAACTAATTTGATTTATATATATTTTTTTAATTTAAAAGGTATATATTTTACTAACAAACGTATGTTCACAATACGTCTTAGATTTATTCTAATAGCTATTGATTTAATGATTATTATCTATCTTAATCATATTTTCATATTGTTACTAGCTGAACCCATCATGCATTGCACTGTCACTCATTCTGTTTATTGAAGTGTTCCCGTTTTCCGTTCCCGTTTATGGACGATTTTTTTACAGAAACCACCTTCCCGGACATAACTCATGTAAGTTTCATCGCAATCAGTGGAATGGTATAGGAACGCATACGTCACAGACAAACATTGATTTTTGTATATTAAATTATTTTATATATTTTTATTTGAATGTGTGTATTTAAGAAATAATATATATTTGAAAGAGTTGAAAGTTGAATTTTCAGTTCCAAAAACACTATTTCTGTTTGACTTAATTCACAAATCTCGGCAAAGCAGAAACGTATTACAGGCCACCAGTATTTTTAAATATTGTACAAAGCGAAACATTATATTTGATGTTTTGCAAGATATTTTTGATGAGTGGCAGTAGTTCAAAATACAGGAATGTCACTAAACTAACAGACTGAAGGTAATAAAAAGCTTGTATAAAGTAATATTTTTTGACTGATCTTCTTCTTCTTATGTCAAATCAGTATTCGTGCATATTTGACATGAGAAGAATTACCATATATATTTGACATGAGAAGAATTACCATATATATTTGACATAAGCGATTACCATGGGCAGACATTATTTACAACCTTTTATTGGTACATTATTTATAACCTTGCCCATGGTAAGGTAAAATTATACCTTACCATGGGCAATCTGAAAACAATTTTCGAGTCTGAGTCCCATCTATGACATGATGTTTCTCCCAAGCTACTATTTGATAAAAATAATGATTTATTAAATATGTAGAAATAAAATTTTGTTCATTAAAATGATTCGTAGTCTTTGAATATACAAATCACAAGAGAAATTTCGTCACATGTCTGGATGATAAGCAACGTACCGTATAATTGAATTTCACCATCAAAATGCATTCAAATTTATGATCTCTCTTTAGAACTGTTTTGAAGCTTGGTATACGTTTAAGTATTTTCAGAATATATGTATATGTTTAAAATCCATATATAATTTGATATATGTATATGGAATCGTTCGTTTTATCGAATATCAGCCGTCATTGTATGTCGACGCATTAATTCATCGATTATAAATATAGATGAATATATTCAGAATGCCGATATCGAATGGGAATTTTAACGATTTCACCGCCGATTCAGTTATTATGCAACAATTGAAAATAGTGTCCGAAGCGAGAGTTGCATATTCACGTCACGAACAGTTCGCTTGTTCGCCAGTGGTTTAATTTATAGCCGGACAATGGCCGCATCAACTTTACCACACATTTCCACCGCTAATATCGTAATTGATCGGCTTACTAATTCATACTAATTGCGGAATTATTCCCATTTTATTCACAACTTCTCCGCATGCGAAATTCGTGGTTCGAATTCCGGAAATCCGGCGCATTTTGCGTGATGGGGTATTTTTTGCGGTCGAAATATCTTACCGTCGAAAAAAATTGCCGTGCAGTGCTGGAAAACCCCACCGAGCGGAAAATTCCCGAGTGGAAAATTTCATATATGAATGTGCATTACGTATAATCGAATCAATTGTCTGAAAAATGGTGCTCGTACCTACCCTTGCGTTGCTTTGCGGGTTGAAAGCTTTTCCGTTTGTTCGGACGCCGATTTTCCCCGCGTTTTCCAGCCGACACTTTCACATGTGATGCTTTAAAAAAGCACTGTTGCTTTATTGTAATTAATTGTTTTGACACCAATCATTATATTAATCTCAATATGAATAACGACTTATTTTGTGTATTTCATTTTAATCACAAACTATTTATTTATTCAAAAAGTCATGCACACTCGTCTAACAGATTGCTTCAATGAGTGTGGTATACAGATTAAGAATGATTTATTTATTACTTAAATAGATATAGGTACTCCCATTTTTATTTAAACATGACATCTATGGTCAAACGATTAATAGCCACAGAGACATCTATAGACAACTTTTTTCTAATCCGTGAAAATTGAGATGCTGAATAACTTGTATAATTGAATAAGGGTAGGACAGGGTTGTCAATTTCTTGGAACCGTTACAATGAAATCACATGAAATGGCAAACTCCGTTCTAAAAAAATTCATATATTTATGTATTTATATAAATATACACCCATTTATTTTATTTAACATGAAATTGATGGTCAAACCTTATACATAGGTATCTTTATTGTATTATTCAACGACAATTAAAAACATCGATAAACAATTATAGAGACATCAATGGAAAAATTTGCACCATTTTTATTATAAACTAGCTGAACCCGACATGCGTTGCAATGCTACAATAACGCATGCAATTCCAGTTCCCATTCCCGTTTTCGTTCCCTTTTGTCGGAAAAACGCAGGCAGTGAACATATTTGAAATTATTAATTTGTTTATTTTACCCTAACAACGCAGGTCGCGAGTTGAAAACATTTGAAATTATTGCGTTGCAATGACACTCATTCCCGTTTTTCCCGTTTCCGTTCACATTTTTTATCCAATAATCTTTCCGGACATGCATACAAAAAATCATGAAAGTTTCATCGTAATCGGTTCAGTGGCTTAGGATCCTATTCGAGACAGACAGACAGACAAACATTCAATTTTTATTATTTCAATCTCTATATAATCAATATCGACGATTACTCTAGGACGTACATATTTATAGCGAATTCGCTCTATTGTCACGGATATTCCATTGGATCCGTATTGTTGAAGCGTGTGGAATCTATGGTCGACTTGGGTATCACTTTTGATCCTCAATTCACCTTTCACAACCACATCAAGACAGTCGCTGACGTTTCCTTTCGTCGACTTGGATTTGTCTTGAGATATGCTAGATTATTCTCCAACCCCTTGTCTTCTCGCTTGCTTTTCAACTCGCTTGTTAGAAGTAAGCTAGAGTATAATGCGATTGTGTGGAATCCGCATGAAGCAAACTACTCTCTTATTATCGAAAAAGTGCAAAAAGCATTTCTTCGTTTTCTTTATAAGAAAGAGTATGGGTACTACCCATATCTCTATCCCACCCCTTTCTTTTTGGACATGCTTGGGTATAATTCCCTTGAACTTCGGAGAAACTTCTCGTTAATTCGTTTCGTTCTCCAGCTATTGCGTGGTAATACGTCATGCCCGTTGTTGCTGGAACAGTTGGGACTCTATGTCCCTAATAATTATGTGCGTGGTAGACATCATCATTTGATGGTTGTACCTGCTGCTCGCACAGTTCTTTTTCGAATGGCTCCTATTCCAAGAGCTATTCGACTTCTCAATGAAATCGTTGCTGCTGTCCCTGAATTTGATATTTTCCACCTTGGGGAGCGTAGATTATCGGATATTATTTTAACATATTTATCTGGTAACCTGCGCTCATCATTACTTTCTTAATTTGATTGTGATGTATGAGTCGAATCTTAATCTACTCTCTTCCATTTGGGCCTCGCTGTGATTTTATTTTTTATTCATATTTTGTTTTATTTTATTTTATTTTTTCTTTCTCCTTTGTACATTTTTATATACTATTTTAATTTGTTCAGTGTAAACAAAGAATGGGATTTATGGATTTTATTTTTGATTTTTACACTTTTGTTATTTTTTTTCCTCTCTGAATGATGTATTATTTTCCTTTTGTTACTTTTTTTATTATTTTATTTTACCATGTTTTCTGCTTTTGCTTTTTTCCTTTATTTACAGTTTACTTGTTTTTATATCATGTTTTTATATATTTTTCAATTGTAGGCCATTGTGGCGCATTAGGTTCTTCCTGTAATGCCACAATGGTCCAAAACTATTATATAAATAAATAAATAAATAAATAAATGAATAAATAAATAAATAAATAGCACTCGAGGACGTTTACTATCGTGATTTTAGCATGTGAATAATACGAGTAGTACATCGTTATGCGTGAATCGCACAATATGGTGATTTTCCAACCCCCAACGAGGGGTTTTCCCCATAAATCTCACTGTCAACGATATTTGGTGAGGCTGTCGCATAACTGTCAAATCAATAAGCTCGACACCAACCGGACACCATAGGCGTCCTCTTCACATCCATCAGTGTACATAGATATGTATGTATATAAAGTCTTTTCTGACAAATTTGACCAAAACGATTCACCAATTACATATATTTTAAAAATCTACACTCAGGTTTCGTTTTTAGCTATAGATGCGTTCCATGGAATACCCGTTTTAATTGGGTCCGAGGATTATCTCCAGGCTTAAGTGCAGTCAGCTAGCAATGGAGACCCTTGAATTGACTTAGTGGTCGGTAACGGCACTCTGTCACTTCCCGCTAGAGTTCTCAGAACTGACTGTGAACCGTGGGACTGCGTGTCTGGTACGTGCTTAAACAATGGAGAATGTAAACGGACGTGGAAGATGCAGTAAGCGACCTGCCCTTTATAAACAGGTACTTAGGCCATATCAAGGCATTCTGGAAGGGTGGTGTGTGAATCTCCTTAATAACCCAATAAATGCTGTGAAGCGACTTTGGCCTTTTATTTGGATGCTCCACCCACCCCTACGCAACATTATAAACCGCATAACTTCAAAATATAATTATTTAACACCAATAAAAAAATTGTTTTTAAAAGCTTTTTTTTCCAGTTTTTTATTTGTGCTTTTTATAGTTCCAGGACTTTGTGTTTTGACACTTAATTTGGAGCAGTCTAATTCTTCAATGTGTATTAAATTTAGAAATATCATTCTGCTAATGTCAACGTAGGCCTTTCATAAATTCTTGATCCTAAATATATTCTGGTCGGTACCCTCATTCCTGAGTCTTTGGTCTTTCAATGAGGAGTGTGAGCACTAAGCACTCCAGCATATGTATGTCTCTCCGACACTATTTGCCAACTACTAATAGTGAATATCACCAATTTATTTTATATATTAGTGAACTGAAAACGTATGTGAGAAAGTATACAAGCTTGTAATTTTAAGTTTATATGAGATGAGTGTAAATGAGAGTGAAAAAAGTAATTTTTATAACTGTTTCACTGCTCAACCTGTGCAATGGTAGAAAGACGTGTTTGGGTAGCTAGCTGTCATTGCTTAATCTGATACAAAACTTCGATTTAATGTTTTATGAGTTGGTTACTGATTAAAATCAAGCGTTAGCTAAGCCCCGTATGTCGGTAAGATATCAAAGCGACCTGAAGAGAGGAAATGGTTCAAAATCAGATCACAATTTTTTGACGGGAACGAATGTCATTAAACTAACGGAGTGCAGATAAAAAAAACTTGTAAAAACAGACTTGAGTGTACTCGACTTATAGGACTCGACCATGGGAAAGATTTGTACTATGTTGAATATAGCGAAGTGTTTTTCTATAGTCTGTGTGTACGTAGATAAACTATAAATCTCGATTCCTTATATATGCATATCATATATGTAATTTACAAGGAATTGTGATGACATATCTAGTCTTGGATCCTAAATTAGCAATGGGGCAATAATGTCAGCCGGTGCGACAAACGACATATGGCTGTTGACCATGGATCACTTTGAGGTGTTAATTATCGCCATGACAAGGGTGTGTCAGTCAGGAGCACTACGAGCACACCCTTAGTGGCTCTCGACCGCTAATGAGGATACCCGATATCTTGCGATTGACGTGATGACAGGCTCTGCCCGGGAAACGAACCTCGGACGTCGAGCCGTTCGTTCGTCGAAGGCTCTGACGCGTGTCGGCTTACGGAATGATGGTTAGTGTTATTTTATTATTATTTAACGTTATGTGAACGTGTACGGTGAAGCTAAAAGTGAATGGGACGTAAACGATTTATCGGATCGTTTATTTCCTGCGGTTAGCCGTACGTTAGGTTCGCTCGCACTATCGTCGCATTTTTGCACGGGATTTAGGGATGCGTTAAATTTGTTGCGTGAAACAGAATATAGTTTCGGTTTGAAAGGGTTCAATGGTTGTTATTAGCATATTATATGAGTAAAGTTAATCTTAAGGTTATTTTTAATTAGTATGTCAAACTTCCTACACTCTTCCGATCACTTTAAAACTTTGACATTTTGCGAGGTTTGGCCTCCGATAACGATTTCATTTGTTTTCGCTTACTCAGTAGTTAAATATAATCGTAATAAACATGTTTAAAAATCCCAAGACGGTGATAGCTCTCGACTACGTTTCAGGCGATTGCCCATGCACATTTGATTTTTCACCCCCATTCGTTTTGTCAGGTTTTAATTGTTTAAAGGCTTGGGCCACGTAAGTATGTATATAATGTTATAAAGGATGCCCAAGACTTTAAGTAATATATTTAATTGCATTAGTTTAAGCCGGGATCATATTTTTGATTGAAATCTTAATCATTGAAATCTTTTTGATTGAAATCCCACACATTTTATATATTTATAGTTTATATTGTCGGACATTTGTTATTGAAATAATGCATAAATTGTCTTTTTATTTTATTTTATAATTATTTTTTTATATTATAATTTACTAATTTTAGTAGGTTTTTTAATATATGTATATATTTTAAAAAAATAATTTCAAAATTTTATTATTTTTTTATCAGTATGTAATTAATTATAAATAAATCTATATCAATATAAAGCATGTATATTCTATTATCAAAAAAGACTTTTATTTCTATGGTGAAAAAAAATGGCAAAAAAAGTTGGTGTACTTTGTAGGTTAAAAAATGTATTAAGTATAAAAGTAAAATATTAATATATAATTGTATTGTACGGCCTCATATTGCGCTCCAGTGCTCAATCTATTTAGTGAATTGTGTATTGATAAACTGCAGAAAGTGCGGAAAAGAGCAATGCGTGCAATTTTGAATGTGAGGAAACGTAAGAATGTTAGTTGGATATTAGAAATAGTCTTAAATTAAGCACTTTAAAATTAGTATATAAGCTAGATAAGAATCTATTACCCAAATATTTTAATAATCATATAGTTAGGAATAGAGATATATGTACATAATTATAAAACTAGAAATAGTAATAAATTAATTATAGGTAGAGTTAAGAAAGCAAAAACTGCAGGAGGTGTTTTCCACAGAGGTGTTCAAATATAAAATGCCCTTCCTGAGAGCATTTGAGGTGCTAGTAACATTGGTGCTTTCTCTAAGGGTGTTAATGAATGTGGAAGATGAGAATTATATATGTAAGTTTAATAATATCACAGATATTCCATTGGATCCGTATTGTTGAAGCGTGTGGAATCTATGGTCGACATGGGTATCACTTTTGATGAGGTTCAGTGGCTTAGGATCCTATTCGAGACAGACAGACAGACAAACATTCAATTTTTTTATTTCAATCTCTATATAATCAATATCGACGATTACTCTAGGACGTACATATTTATAGCGAATTCGCACTATTGTCACGGATATTCCATTGGATCCGTATTGTTGAAGCGTGTGGAATCTATGGTCGACTTGGGTATCACTTTTGATCCTCAATTCACCTTTCACAACCACATCAAGACAGTCGCTGACGTTTCCTGTCGTCGACTTGGATTTGTCTTGAGATATGCTAGATTATTCTCCAACCCCTTTTCTTCTCGCTTGATTTTCAACTCGCTAGTTAGAAGTAAGCTAGAGTATAATGCGATTGTGTGGAATCCGCATGAAGCAAAATACTCTCTTATTATCGAAAAAGTGCAAAAAGCATTTCTTCGTTTTCTATATAAGAAAGAGTTTGGTTATTACCCATATCTCTATCCTACTCCTTTCTTTTTGGGCATGCTTGGGTATAATTCCCTTGAACTTCGGAGAAACTTCTCATTAATTCGTTTCGTTCTCCAGCTACTGCGTGGTAATACGTCATGCCCGTTGTTGCTGGCACAGTTGGGACTTTATGTTCCTAACAATTATGTGCGTGGTAGATATCATCATTTAATGGTTGAACCTCCTGCTCACACAGTTTTTCGAATGGCTCCTATACCAAGAGCTATTCGACTTATCAATGAAATCGTTGCTGCCATCCCTGAATGCGATATTTTCCACCTCGGTGAGCGTAGATTATCGGATATTATTTTAAAATATTTATCTGGTAACTTGCGCTCATCGTTATTTTCTTAATTTTAATGTGATTATGAGTGGAATCTTAATCGACTCTCTTCCATTTGGGCCTCGCTGTGATTTTATTTTATTTTTTATTTTGTTTTATTTTATTTTACTTTTTCCTTCTCCTTTGTACATTTTTATGTACTATATCAATTTTGCTCAATGTAAACAAATAATGGGATTTATAGATTTTATTTTTCATTTTTACACTTGTTCATTTTTTTTTTCTTCTGATGTATTATTTTCCTTTTGTTACTTTTTTTTATTATTATTTTATTTTACCATGTTTTCTGCTTTTCACTTTTTCTTATTTTTACTAATTGTACTTGTTTTTATATATTTATCAAATGTAGGCCATTGTGGCGCATTAGATTCTTGCTGTAATGCCACAATGGTCTAAAACTATTAATAAATAAATAAATAAAATACTTTAAATGTTTGGAATTATATTATATTATTTTAGGGCTACTAATTATAGTTTTGTTAACTATTTTATATTATATTATAGTTGTTAGTTTATTTTAATTCATTAGCAATTTGCTTATTTAATAATAAATAAATAAAATGAATATGCAATGACCCTGATTCTAGTCTGTGCGTATAGTAGTATTGTACGCGTATATGTGTAGTTATGGAAAGCGTGCATGTTTTAGTTTCTGACACAGGCTACTTGTTCGAGAAGCCACTTGTATTATTGTTACATTTCTCTGCTTATGTAGCATAGAATCCAGTTCAAATTTGAACATTTCCGCTTAGGATGTAGTACACACTAGAGGCGTACGTGGAAATGTGCGAAAAAGTGTGGTTTGTTTACGAGGCGAGCACGGCGCGCGTCCACGGTCGTCGCATGCGCGTGTAAATAAGGCTTAGCGGGTAGGGGCGGCAAAGCCGCGCAATAGATAAAACAGCGATAGGACATGCACCCGCCCCTGAATTATTCATCAGGGCCGTCCCGATACCCCGGCACCGGGGATTTTCGACAAAAACTCACACGACACATGGCGCCTCATTCCTCCCCCTCGATCGCCCCCTGCACACACTGTCGATATTTCAATATCGGATACTGCACCGCCAACTGTTGTACAATGCAGTTTTTTCCGTGGGGGATGTCGAGGGAAGGGGGTTGGGATACTGTGGTACTTTATGCGTCGGTCGTTTTCCACGAAAATGTCAAATTTTGGTTTGAAAAGTACGACTATACATACATATTTACAACTTTTGAATATGACATACAGATTGGAGCTGAAGCAAATATTTACTAGATAAATAAAAGGAAAATATTACGCTTTTAATACATTTTAAATTCAAAAGATCACGTCTACTGGGTATCATGCAAACCGCAATAGTTTGTAGTATATAAATATGTATGTATGTAATCCATTAATACAAGCATTTTATAAGCTTCACTCTGTTAGTTCACTGACATTCCAGTCCGATAAAAAATTTAGATGTGATATTGAACCACTTTCACTCCTCAGGTCGCTTTGATATTTTACCGGTAAGCAAGTAAGTTAATATACGATACATTGAAGTAAGTTAATATATCTGACATAAAGCTAGGTGAGTTTAATCATTAAAGAACTCGTTAAATATTACATTGGAATCTTGTGTGAGATTGAAGCGATGACAGCTAGCTATCCAAACACGTCTTTCTACCACCCCTTCACAACTCACAGGCTAAATAGTTTAATAGTTAGAACAGTCACTTTTTTAAACAGTTTTTTTTCAAATGTTATCTGAGAAGTGATATTTTGAAGTATAACTTAAACACAGTCTATGGACTGGAAGTGGTTAGTAACTTCATATATATATTTGGATTCTCAAATCAAAATGTGGAGAAACCAGATAGATTGGGATGACTTAAAGCGCAATGACACAGCTTACCAAAATATGGAAGGACAAAAGCATTAAAACGGCTACAGAAATGCATTTAGTAATTTTCCAGTTGCCTATATGCTGCCGAAATTCGAAAAATTAAGGCAGCTTAACGGAAGACAATCGAGGCATTTGAAATTTGGTACTGAAGATGAATGCTGAGGATTCCTTGAATGAAAAAACGTAAGTTTTTTGAACAAGTTGTGAGAAGAAACGATAGCAGCCTCGAAACGCTTGCTGGACAAAGCTGAAGAGTACAAAAGAGGAAGAAGGAGACCCCCTATATAGTGGACGATTCAAGGTATGAGTACAAGGTATGATTGAAGGTAAGATTTATGAATCACACCCCAGATATCAAAGTTTATGGAAGTCAAGACTATTATGTAGTATTTAGGAATCTATTGAAGAACAAGTTCAGACATTTATACCGAAGAAATAACATTTATAGTCGAATTTCAAGGTACTGAGCTCCCTTAAGAGAAATTATATATACATATATGTATATGCAGGGCATTTTTTTTAGAAAATAAAGGTGCCGGAAACTCACTTATTGTTAAGTTTTTTATTAGAAAAGATTATATTTCAATTATATTGTATAGAATATTCGTATGAAACTTAAAAAATGCTGAGACAAAAGGTGCTGGAAAGCCATTCCACTGCGTTACATAAGAAAAAAAGCCCTGCATATAAAATATGTTCATATGTATAATCGTTCTTCAATGTATTCATCAAAGCTGTATGTACGGTGATAATTATAGTTTTAATTTGATACTTGAGATATATGTATGTAATAGACTTTTTATACGGCATAGTTTTTGGTTGTGCATTTCATAGGAATAGTTTTTATGAACTCGTTTTAAAGCGCGGTGTAGAGGGGAAAATTTAAATCAGTCGAAATTCCCCCGAGATAAAGCTGCCTGGAAATTCTGAAATTTAACTATGTAGTCATTACTCAAAAGTTAAATCTGCATTTAAATGCAATTCAAAATATCATATAATATACATATGTATGTATATTCTTCTGAATTTAATGACTGCTCAAATAATATGTGATTTTTTTTTAAATTTAGCTATCGACTTCTGACTCTTGCATTTCCATGATAGCAACTTTAAATCTATTGAAATGACTATAATACTTAAGACAAAGAGCTGAAACTTTTTGAATTGATGAAAAAATATTTACCAACAGTCTTTCATACCGTATTCATAAATAAAATGGAGCGTTTTAAAATTTAAACTTATTTTAAATCAAATTTCATCTCAACAAGACACAATGCATTTAACCAACAAAGTTCCTCGAATTCATTGTAAATAAACGTATTTTATTTTGGGTTAAGTCTCATATGTCAATAGCCGATTTATCTTTTTATATGCAAAAAAATGGCTAATATAACGATGCAAAAAAATGACTAACATAAGGATGTTCATTATAAACAGATCGCAAAGTTGAGATAATATTCTCATGACAACATAATTAGTAGCAATTATTAGAAGCTGGGGTTCAAGCGTAGGTCCAGAATAAGCCGCAAACCTGTTAGGGCTAAGACCACAGCCAGCCCTTGCTGGCCGCGGTCAGCCACAACAAACGGTCGAAGTAAACCACCGTTAAATAGCCACCCCAACCCCCCCTCCCCCGAGTCAAACGGACAACACCCGCAACGAACAATTTAATTTTTAATTTTTATTTAGATTGAACCTCAATTAAAATCATTCGATTCGATTGCTTTGATACGCTTTTGCTGTCTCATTTTCGCGAAAATTTCCAGTGAGGGGTGGGACGGAGGTTGGGAAAACTGGGTCGTTTTAATGTTGGGGTGAGCAGTTGTGCCGGCAGTTGACCGCGGGGGATCAACAACTTTGACGATTTGGACGCATCGGCCAAATTAGGGAACCCTAAGAGTGTCTCCCAACACCCCTCCTCCTCCCCATTTCTTCCCGAGTGGGAGGTTGGGAGGGTCACGATCGTTAAAGTATCGATTTCGTGGCGATATATCTCAAAACGATGTAAGTGATGATTGGTTTTACTGGTGTGGGGTGTATTGTGTGTGTTTTCTTCGCAGGTTGTGGAGGAGTGTCAACAGGGTGAAAGTTGAGCTTCAAACCCACCCTCGTAGTAACAAGTTCTTAACTGGAAATCAAGTGATGTTGTCGGCTTAAAGATAATACCCCGAACGATATTGCCGCGCGCAAGTGAAAAGCTCCTGCAAATTTGGGGTAAGCTTTATGGTTAATTTTAAAGATGTTCAAATTGTAATTTAAATTTGGGGTTTATTCGAAAGATGTACTGTTGGATTTAAAGTAAAGTTGATGTATTAAATATTGAAAAAAGTGATTTTTCAATAGAAAATTCGTACGTGATAGTATTTACGTAATTTTAATCATAAGATTTAAAGTCATCATCTATGTATGTATTGTGAAATCGATTATTTTTTTATTAAAAAAATTCTTCTTTTTTGTATATATTATTATTTTTCATAATTTGTACTTAGGCTTGTTTACACAACTACTCATTTTTCGTTGACTACGGCACACCTGTTCTTAATTTTGAAGTTTTTTTCTCAAGTTGCTATTAAAGTTTTTTACTAAAGAATACCGTTTATAAATAAAAACTTTAATGAAAAACTAAAATGTATTGGTTTTCGGTTGTCAATAGATGCAAATATTAAATAGGATATTAAAAAAATCTAATTATAAAAAATAAATTTCAATTTTAATCATTCGACAGTTGAAGCATGAATGTTTTCCCTTTATATCAGTTTGATACGATACAATTGAACTCGGACCGAGTCCGATAATTTGGCTACTCATTCGCTGCTTGGACATAGCCACGCTACGCATAACGTCCGAGTGATCAAATTATCAGACTCGGTCCGAGTTAACTCGTAAATTGTCGATCCGGTATTAACAAAAAGTAATCAGCTTGACTTGTAAACATTTTATAAATGATTTTTTTTTTAAATATTTTAACTGTAAAATTTTAGAATTAAGTCAAACAGAAATAGTGGTTTTGGAACTGAAAATTAGCCTTCCGCCACTTTAGGCTCATATTATTATATGTCCTGGCGATGAAATGTCTAAAATCGATAGGAAGGATAGTGAAATTCTAATCACTCTTATAAATAAATTTATAGATAATCCAAACATTAAATAAATATAATATTAAGTGTTTTAATTGCATAAGTACATATTTACGTATTTAAATAATTTAAAATATTAATAAATAAATAATTTATTGCGGACAATTTGACGATAAAGAGACACATACTGTTATGTTATGGAGTGCCAGACTTTGCCCAACCCATGAATGCCGGACTTTGCCCAACCCAAAAGATAAAAATTATTTATATAGATCACGATTCGATCACATAAGTTATTCATCACCATCGAGACTCCGAGCGTGGTAGTTATTAATATCAACCCCGTAGGTGACGGACGGTCAGCACAGCAGCAGAAGAAAGTGAACCAAAGTTAATTAGTGAAACAAATTTCTACGTATCTCATTTTAAATTCACCATCGTTCCATAATAAAATCTGTTGTTTTCGAATATATCTACCAATAACATAAATGTAACGTTTTTATGATAATAAAGATCCGATCACATAAGTTAGTCATCACCATCGAGACTCTGAGAGTAGTAGTCATTAATATCGACCCCGCAAGTGACGGTCAGCACAGCAGCAGAACAAAGTGAACTACAGTTAATTAATGAAACAAAGTTCTACGTATCTACATACTATTTTACCCTGCGCTACAAACGATTGCAAACCAAGCGGGAGCATGCTCATTTCGCTGCATGCTCGTTTCATACTTTTGTCTCGGATTTACCCATTTTAAACTTGTCAGAAAGATCCAACTCAATTTTAAGAATTGCCAATGATCAATGTACATCGAAATGTCATTTACGCAACCCCATGAATATCTCGTCTTTCGTACATGCTGAAATTAAAACAATTAAAATGCAATTGAAATGAGCATGCTGCCGGGTGGTTTGCAATCATTTGTAGCAAACCCACTATTTTAAATTTCGTTAAAAATCGTTCCATGTACGTGAAATGTGTTTTTTTAAATTGTATACATAATGTATTAATATGGTACATAATTAGCGCGCGATTCGTCTTTAAAAATACTAGACTTTAAAAATATTAGGATAACTTTGAAGCGGGCCGTTGCGCAATCGTTATTGCGTAACGCGGCTTTAGAGAATGCCGCTCGTTACGCGTCGTTATTAAACGGCGCGTTTCCATTACACGACGCGGAGCACGGGACGACGTTTGGCGCCAAAATCCCACCGATCCCTCTCCCACCCCCTTCCTTTTTAAATAAGATAAACTTTTTCCATCTCGGGACGCGGTGTTTCATATTAGAAATTGGCCCGGGGGGTGCTCGCCCTTCACGTCCGGCGGAGGCTGCGCCCCACCCGGAATTAAGGCAACATGTTGCCCCGCCGTTCGGCGAAAGTGGGTATGGGGGTGGGAAAATACCACCCCTTTCCTCCTCACCGCACCCTGGCCGCACTCCTGACACAATTTGATAAATTCCCTACACATGTTTCACTCTTCACGACGCTTTCATAATGAAAAGCTGCCGCCGCTTATCTGTTCGGAGTCTGATGAAATTTCGCACGCTTTTTGTCGTTCGAGTCCACCCTATCGACCCGGCAGACAATTAGGACGATGTGCGAAAAAAATCCACGCACATTCCTCATACGAAGTATGTATTGTTTGATCCCTGATAATGAATTAAGAAAAATATTTCAGA
Organism: Arctopsyche grandis; assembly: GCF_051622035.1. NCBI lineage: Eukaryota > Metazoa > Arthropoda > Insecta > Trichoptera > Hydropsychidae > Arctopsyche > Arctopsyche grandis. Next base: position 23,169,053 of record NC_135364.1, on the reverse strand, counting down.
ACACAGGCATTTTAGTGCTCGAAACAAAAGTTACCCAAACACCACATATACCAAAGTAAATGGAAGAATCTACAGAAAGCACAAAAATTTATTGCTTTGCCTGAAGCCAGTGCTTTTTACATACCTCCTTTACGTTTCACATGGCTTTCGTGTTAGTGGTCATTTTTATCTCTTATCCGATCGTTTTCATACTTTGCCATATTGCTCATTTTGGTCATCAATACACGTTAATGTATCGTCTGCCATTACATTGGAGATAAATATCGTATACAACGCGTTTTAAACACGCGGAAAGTAAATCTTCCTGACGTTTAAGAAAAAAATCCGTAAAAAAAAATATATTTTTGACTTTAAAAATTCGCTAGACAATTAATTAGAAGTATTTTAAAGCAATGAAATATAACAATTAATAGAAAAAATATCTGACTATTGATTCCAATACTCACTTTGAGCGTAACAATCCTAAATTTTGAGTTAAAGACCGCAAAAGCCAAAAAACTGTAAAAATCGCGCATTTTTTTAAACGCTCATATCTCGTAAACGATCACCCACCAACAAAAATCAATATCATATTCAAATTCAGTGGGTTAAACTTAGTAAACATTGGTTAGTCTCCGCTCTGGTAACTCAAAAACGTGATTTTTTGTTGCTCAGTGTAATTAGTTATGTTGTATCTAATTGTTAATATGATTGACAATAAGCTTACATTCATTTAGTTTTTTACAATAAGCTTATTGAAAGTACATTAGCTAAATTTAGAGTAGGAATTCACGTCATAAATATAGTAAAAACTAATACTTTTATTTATTAAGAGTAAGTGATATTATTTTAAGCGCCATATCTTTACAATTCATACGTACACGTGTTGGTATATAAGACAAATTATCTATATTAAAAAAATATTCAGCGAATAGGGAGCTTGGAACAAACAGACATGATTAATACTTAGAAACACTGAGCTTTATGATATTATTTGTACAATTTGAATAAAAGTGAAATTTATTTACATCTGTATGTAGATAGAGTTATCGCGGATGTTTCGGGAAGAGGCGTACTAGATTTGTACTTCGGCAGGATATAATAATAACTTTTGACTCTAGAAAATAATGAATTTCAACTAAAATTGATTTAAAATGCCGTTTCTAGAATATGATTTCTTGAAAAAATGAAACGACTTTTAATGGAAAATTTCAATTAAAATTTCCCAATTCCATTTAACTAGCAGGTGCTTATGAATTTGACATCATATTTTATTTCACATGTCAATTAAGTCCATTTTTCTTCTTTTTTATATACATACCTCTTTTTACTTCGCCTTACGATTATTGCTTACGGCTTAAACTAATGTAATTAAATATATTACTAAGAGGTTTGGGCCGCTTTTATATCATCACATACGCACTAACGCGGCCCAAAACTCTAAGTAATATATTTAATTACATTAGTTTAAGCCGGTATAAACGGTTATTAGATTTTCGAATATATTAAATCGGTAATCGCAAAAAGCGCAAGTCACTGAAATCTCGATCACGGAACATCTGGCACTCGGGTTCTCGTTAGTACAATATTTCGCGTGGATAGCTTTCGATTGATGGAGTTTTTGGGTGATTCAGATAATCACCGTACCCAATAAATCATATAAACTGCTACCTACATAATATATTTCTCGCAAACTTGCTGTATATTAACAAAAAATAATCGATGATTGTCCATACGTGTCTCTATATTGTATTCTACATATGTCCTGTTATGTTTGGAAAATTGTTAGAAAATTGTTGTACAAAATAATCTAACCGCATGTGTCGTCTTGGGGTAATTCCTGTCATGACACATATGTATAATGTACATACATATACATGTGTGTAAAGAGTATAAATATAAATATATGGACATATTATTATATATGTATGTATGTATGTATATTACCACTAGTATGCTATTATACAAAGAATGTTTGAAATCAAGAGCGCAAAATTAAGGCAGACACGTTTCGCGTGGGCTACATTTCCCAAATAATTGAATTCAGAATGAATTTAACAATAAATGTATTTTACACATGCGATATGCATTCGTTTCAAATCGGAAATATTAAAATTGAAATATATTTTTCAGTAGATTTTGCAAACGTTCGTATGCATGAGAGAGCGTCATCACTATCGACATCGCCGACGAGAGGCGTACGCGAGGGAAACTTTCATTGTAAAATATGCTCTGTGGAAATTAGCAATAATTTAGCGAGAGATGTGCTCACAACGTGCAGAATATCCGGCCCGGAAGAAGTTCGATCATTACCACGGAACGGGCGTTTTAATTCCAGCAGCAAGCACACCTACGTCCCATGGAGAGGAGGTGGTGGGTTTTCCAGAGATGGGGGTGAGTTTTCCCGTTTAGGTCGAAGGGTGGGATTTCCCCTTTTCCGTTTGTAGGAGCCTCGGCATTACACGTATTGCCTTTTGAAAGCCCAGGGATTACCGCTAAGAAGTTATGGAATCATTTTAGCGAGAGCTACAGGGACCGGCCGACCAAAACACCAAAGGGCTAAACGGAATATCTAGGCGCGATAGCGTTCCTTGTAATCCCTCAGAACATGGACAGCCACAGATGGAAGCGTTGTACTCATATTGAGTAGTCTAGAAATTTCGTTTTAACCCTATTTAGGTAATTTTAAAAACGGCTTTCAACAAACCCAATTTTCAAAAAATTTGCATACATATTTAGCTGTAAAAAACTTTTTGTTAAATTAAATTGTACTGATTAAATTGAGAGACCTTCACTCATCACACACGAAGATGTCAATCTATTATGAACACAAAAAATGAAAAGGTCACTTTTGAAGATACTCTTCTTCGAACAGTCATCCATTGTGCTCATAACCTTCTCAAACATCCGAATAATTTTAAAGCCGGTAAAACTGATGCTTTCAAAAGTAAGTTATTTTATAAACCTTGCTTGCTTTGTGTCATATATTATTTCAGAGAAAATTTTCTCTGCTTTCCTTTAGTAACTTTTTTATTTGCTTTAAAATTTTGCATAACAAGATCCGGCTATTGTCCATCGAGGCATTGTAAAGATTTGTTATGTTTTCTATATGTCCTTGATATCCATTTTTAAATACAAATTTAATTTTAGATTGATTATGTATGTACATATACATATATATACAGGGACTTTTTTTTTTTGGAAAAAAATGGTGCCGAAACCATATTATATTCAAATATTTATATGAAATTTAAAGCAGCCTTTTCTATGCCACTAAGTGCATAAAATTTGTCATTTCCCTTAGTGCGCTAATTTCGAATCCGTCTATATATCACTATCTTTATGAGGACACTATATTTTATTATTTTGGCCAATTATATAAATATGGATTGTGATTATGTACACACGAATATTATTTCGTCTAATTTCTTTTGAAACATTAAAAATAACGTGAAAAAATGTTATACATATGTACATATGTACTCAGAATGGTCCTCACATTTCCAAAAACTTTTGGATTTTTTTTATAATTTTATCAATATAATATTGGGTGTATGTGTGTGTTGCTTAAATTATATATTGTAGATATGGATTTGATTATTAATTTAATTCTGTATAATATTTAATTTTTATATAATCTACATATGTACATATGTATGTATGAAACAATATTAAAAATACCAATTTGAAGTCATCTAGTTTTCGACTTCCAGTGAAAAGACAAAAGCACAGCACGGTGGTTGCGTTAATGTTAACCACCGAAAAGTTCTTGGGTTCAAGCCCTGGGTTGACCTCGATTGAAAAGAATTTATTCGGAAGTATTTCTGTAGTGCCTCTGGTGAGACTTGGATATTTGGGTATCCAAGTCGATCGTTTCCTACCAGAGTTTACTAATTTATCTGATTTCATTGTTGAAACGGTTCCTAACCAAATTGGCAAAGCATTGCAAAAACATTTATGAGTTTATTTTTATTTATTTTTTATTATCTGTGAATTTGTGTACGCATACATACATGTATATATGTTTACTTGAGGTATGCGTGCAATTGAACGGCACATTTCGGGTATTAATTCCTGGCGCATGTACGCTTTATGTGTTCATGCGTTGTTGTTTATTTTGTACTTGGTTATGTACAGTGTGGTTTTTTTATTAGAGCAGTGATGTGCGGTTGTTCTTGTACTCCGAAGAAAGAGTCTCTTAGACTTTATTCGTTGGGGAGGTGGTGGCCTCATGTTGAGAGCTTTAAGGGTCAAACTCCTTGACCTTTAAAGTGGGCTTTAAACCAAAAATTGGTAAAACCATCCTGTCACATCTACATATGTATTTGAATATTATTTCAAATATATAATCTACAAATTTATTTATATACAAGTTCAATACAGGGTAGTACGAACCCCCTCCTTGAAAGGAAGAAATGATTTTGTACTAAGATACATATGTGTGTAATTGATTGTGATGCGTTTTAAAATGCACACTTTATAGATTTTTATTTAAATTTTATAGTTTAATATTTTGATTTTATCATATATTTTTGATTTTATCACACGTAAGACGACTGTTTTTAAAGTTGTATATACATACATATACATATGTATCTTAATATCTTACCATGAGTGTTCTGTGAGCGATATCCAAGCTCAGCTATTGAACGGCATAGAAGGGCTAAAAGTTCGGCACACTTTTTTTATTTTATTTTTTCATATACCTTCATTGTACTCGGGTGCACATTTTTCCAAGATTTGATATAAAAGAAAACTTGGCCGGTATTACAACCATAAAAGAGCGTGCCCTTTTCCAACCAACCTCCCCTCCCCACTCCCATCCCCGCCTCCCTAATGTACATAGTTAATCGAGTATATTTCCTCCCCGCAACGCGCGCCCGAGGATCATGCAAATTGCACATAAAAATTATAAATTTAATAAAAGTTGAGTGGGGGCGGCGTTATGCGGCAACTCATCCCTCGACCCCACGTAACAATGAAAGCTTCTTTTCATCACTTAAGACATATTGTTTCAGAAGTCGAGAGGGAGGGGTTGGAAAAACGCCGGAAAACTGGTGGGGGGAGAGGCGAGCTTTCCCCTGCGGCCCGTAAAAAGGGCTGTTTGAGCTTTAAGCTCTTCTGTGAAGTTTTCCGTCTAAATATCGGCTATTTTAAGCGGTTTGGGGGGAGGCTGCGCCCGTTCGTTAATTGTGGCGCTTAATCGTCGGTAATTCCACGCGAGCTGTTGTCGCAATTATTATGTGATAATTGCTTTTTCAGACGTATTACCAGACGGTTAAATTATACGTGTGGTGCGGCGCTGTGTGTTCCAGGGACGTGCAAAGCATTCAAGCAATCGCCCCAGGCCCTGTCGTAATGTGAATTGTGTCATTTGTGCTAAACGTATGTCATAATATCAGTAGAAAATGTGAAAATTACCATTATTTATGGCTAATTGTTGTTTTGATCGAGATCCAGACATAAAGGTGTCGACATTTGTATACCTCAAAAGTTTCATGTAAACTTAGAACATAACGATAAGTTTTGTTAAACATTTACATATCTGCATATAAAAAAATAGCCGAATGATAAGCTTTCTATGTATATATTTTTTATATATTAAATTTACCTTTGGTTTAATTAATCATTTAATTATAAAATCCCTTAAAATGTTAAATGTTTCATTAATTGTAGTAAACTTTGTGTCGTATACCTGTATATCTGTATGATTATTTCCCACAAAAAGATTGCCCACATGAAGATTATTCATACACAAAAAATAATATAATAATAAATAAAAAAGCACGAATTTCAACAAAAAGCTGATAAATAAAAATATAACCCAAGGAAGATTACATGCAACATTTGTGTGGGAAATTAATTTGTGGGGAAAAGTCCATTCACCGTTTCTAATATGTAAGTGCATACCTTTCAGCATTCCTTCATTGCTCACTAGAAGTTATACTATGGTGATATAAAAAAATTATATATACATATCTATATATGTATGTATGTATATTTATAAATCCTTTTCTCAAAGATAGTCAAAAGGAATTATTTTTAATTAAAAATTGGTGTAATTGATGCATCCTTTTGTCATAGTGATCATATTTTAGGTGGCCAATTTCTTACTGCTGCGACTATCCACCTTTCAGTGTATCTGAATTCATAAATAAATTCATTGAGCTTATAAATATATGTATAGCATTTTCAAGTGGGTGTAATAATTTGTATAAATAATGTGTATAATAAAAAAAATTGTCAATAAATTGTAATATTTTATTTCAAAGCATTTCCCTTTTATTTACACTCAATTTTTGTTTGTGAAGTACAAAAAAAATATCTCATATCAACTGTTGAAAGACATTTGAATTTCATTTGCAAAAAACTTATTTTTTTCCAGAAAAATTGCCATTTCAATACATCATTAGTTCAACTGTTTGTGTGTGTGTGTTTCTGATGCGCACACAATATTTGGACATATAAAAGATTAAATTTTTATTTAAATACATATCAATATCATTATTATTATATATTCCAAATAATTAACAAACCTCACCGGTACGTATATTTTTCAGCTTGTGTTTATACTTCATATAATAATATAATTAGTACTACCATTTATTTACAGTATAAATTCACATGTACATTTGCTAGTTTAGATAATGTTGTACAAAATAAACACAATCAATGCATAAGTTTTAAAGGAAAATGTATTTTTATACATCATTATCTCTACGTATGCACTCGGCGAAATTAATTTTCGCATAATTTGATACAATGTTCAATAATAGGATAAACAAACAAAATTTTAATCAACGCATATGAATTGTCACATTTTTTATATATATAATTAGTATTTACAAATGTATAATATCATTTTCTAAGCATTTTTAGCACCTCTTGATTACTTATGCAAAGAGTTGCTCAATTATGTTTTTCGTATAATATTATGACTGTTTTTTTTATACAACTTAATGAAAAAAAATCATAATCATAAAATAAAAAAAATCTTTTTGATTTAATTTGTACACCTTAAATTTTACAGTGAGTAAAACTATAAAATAATGCATTCGCAACTTTTAAATTTAACGCGAATTGGAACATGGATTTCTTATATAATTACAAATAATATATTTCTTCTAATATAATATAATCATATACATTCAGTGATTTATACATATTTTTAATAATATATATAATATAATATATGTATATGCGTGCGATTTGGAGTGTTTTTTTTTTTTTTTGTTAAAATGAATTTACATTAATACAAATGTTAGCATTTATGCACATACAATATAATTTTTTTTTCTATTATTAAATTAAGATGGTCGCTAAAATAAATATGTAGATAAAAAAAATCGCGCACACTATAGTTTCATTGAAGTCGAAATGAGAGAAAAAACTATTTATATTTATAATCGTTCATAAAAATTGAATAATAAAACACCCTGTGTGACTTAAGCTAAATGTATCAACTAAATACATATAGTATATTATAATGTATGTGTTATTTGTTCATATGTTTTTTTTTCATCATTTATTGATTTTTCCATAAATCTTCGTATTATTCCATCAACATTAACAATTCATTCGATTCATAAATTATTACATTTTAAATGTCATATTACATTTAGCATATATATATTTATATAACTAATTTGTTATCGTTTTAATATACAACTTTTATATTGGCACTGCTCATTGACTAGTAATCACGAACGGCTAAAACAATACATAATATACAGTTGAATTCAAATTAAAACTCTACTAAAGATGATTGAGTTCATTTTCTTTGAGTGATACTTAAACTTCTGTCGTTAAATGAAACCTTTTGTGTATCCAAACAATTAAAAATTCAGTACTTATTCATATAAAAATTGACGATTCGATAAGCTATACGCGTTTTATGTAAATTTAACAAGTATTTCTTACATATTCGCTAATTACGTCATTGCCTTTAATGATATGATTCATTAGTCATTATTTCGAAAGCAAATTTTATCAACAGTTTTTTTCCCTACCACACATTCACGTCAACTAATTTTCGAAATGAAATATATGTGAAACCAAAAATACTGACCAAACTGAACTGAATGAACATTTGCAATATTCAATGCGTATATATACGTATAATACATACTGTATTAGTTTATCCGTAATCTATAAAAATAAACTATGCAAACTAGATCATTCACTTACACAAGCAGGCAATTCATCCATGATATAAGTTACACAATAATAATAATATTCATATAGTTGGGTGTTGTTTGATTAAAAATTATGAAGTTTTAACGGCGCATTTGATACACATTAATAATAACGCAAACAGCACCGTTGCAGTCGTTTCGTGTTTTTTCGCACCTAAAAAAAAAACAAAAATATCGTGAACAATAAAAACAGACTGAAAATTCATTTCAGAAATCGCCGAAAATATAAATTGCAAAACAAACCGTTGGCACTGTGCAAACTCCCCGACCAGTCACCCTTTCCACTACCTTTGGTACCATCGCTAGACTTATGCTCCGATTTATCAATCTCGTTCAAATTTGACTGGAATCTGGTACCTGAAATAAAAAAGCATGATTAAAATCAACTTTTTTTACATAAACAATGGGAGCGGATGATTTATTTAAAACAAATTAATAATTATAAATAAATAAATTATGCAGCAGTAAAGCTCGGTGTTTACGTCAATGCTAACCACTGAAGGGTTCCGGGATTCAAGCGTTAGATTGAAGAGGATTTAATCGTAGTATTTCTGCAGTATTGCTGGCTAGACTGAGATATTTGTGACTCCAAGTCAATTGGTTCCTATCAGAGTTTGCAAATTTACCTGATTTAATCAGAGAAATGTTATAATAATAGAAGTGGCTTTAGGCGTCGTATTGTTGTCAAGTGGAACAAGTCTGTGGACATTTCATAATAATTTGTGCGGCAGTCGTGTTTGATGCTTGGTACTCGACGTATGTCCGATTGTTTGTTAATTTTACTCGCAAGATGGGCAAGTGCATCGGTAATAAATCAGCTGATAACTAAAAATAAGTGTATGTGATGTATGTATTTAAGCTTATTGTAAAAAACTAAATGTATGTAAGCTTATTGTAAATCATATTAACAATTAGATACAACATAACTTCTTATTGAATACTTATCTCGCAGATAAAACCGACTGAGGAGATATACAGTGAAATGTCAGATCTGACATATTTGGCCAAAAATCAATATACATATATCGTGTATTACATTACATGAAGCTAGACGCCAAATTTGAAATTTATATATACATATGAGAGTTAAAACTATAAATAATTAAATATTAGAGATAACGAGAACCTATAGAGCAAATTTTATAAAATATAGAGTGAATTATAGGCGTTTAAACAATTAAAATCTTATATGGCCATATCAAGGCGAACAGGTTGGAAGACACGGGACGAACGCTTATTAAACGTCAGGAAGGTTTACGGGCCCAGTTTTAAAACGCGTTGTATACGATATCTTATCTCTAGCGTAATGGCAGATGATACATTAACGTATATTGATGACCAAAATGAGCAATATGGCAAAGTATGAAAACGATCGGATAAGAGATAAGAGATATAAAAAATGACCACTAACACGAAAGCCATGTGAAATGCAAAGGAGGTATGTAAAAATTGCACAATGCTTTCAAAAATACACAATAAACAACATGGGATACATTTTTATAAGTAAATTAATCATTTAAGTAACATATTGTAGCATATGCTAAAAGGAGCAGCAGTTATAATTGGTTTTCGAGGATTATCTCTAGGCTTAAGTACTGCTAGCTGACAATGGAGACCCCCCGAATGGAATAAGTGGTCGGTAACGGCACCCAGCCACTTCCCGGTAGAGTTATGAGAACTAACAGTGCAAGACCGTGGGATTGCATGCCGAGACCGTGGGACTGCATATCTAGTACGTGACTATAACAATAGGTAAACAAACGCGTCGAGGAAGATGCAGTGAGTGACCTGCCCTTTATAATTACATAGGTACATTCTGGACGGAGCACTGGCAGTGTGTGGATCTCCTTAATCACCCAATAAATGCTGCGAAGCCACTTTAGGCTTTTATTTAGATCCTCCACCCACCCCTACGCAACAATATTATTCAAATGTCATGGCGACTGCATGCATTTTACAAACATTTCAGGGGTGGTACCAGAGAAATGTAAAAATTATTTTTAAATAAATGTAAAAACATTTCTCTTGGTCAAAAACCAATTATTTAAGTTTAATTAATATAAACATCGTTCATTTTATATTATACATAATTTATCTGATTTCATTGTTGAAACGGTTCTTCGCCAAATTGGCCACCTACTATTATTACCTATCTCCTATTATTCACCACTTTTCAATATAATTTCAAATTTATATACATTACATACATATGTATGTAAAAGTTTGACCATGAGTGTCACTTTGGGGAAAACTGTAATGGCACCATGGTAAAAATATAAAGTTTAGTAAATAAAAGTACCATAATCTTTGAATTTATATGGCAAGATCTATTGAAGTTCATCTAATAAAAGTATGTATTTACATATACATATATGTATGTATATGCAAATATTAAAATTTTATTACAAAATAACACATACATATATATAGGTATATCGGTAGCAGTTTGAATATAACGTAAATTTTATTAGAATTCACTACGTTTCTAAAGCGAGTGATTCATTAGTAACATATCACACGAACTTATGCTCATTAAATATTCAGTTTTAGCTTTGTTAGTGTTTTTTAACTTGAAATTTGCTAAAACTTAGTATTTTATGAATGTAAGATGTTACAAATTAATAGCCGCTTAAAACATTTCCAGAAAGTTTTCAAATTTGAATTAAAAACGTAGTTACAAATATACTTCATAATACATACGTATATTAATAGTTACTTTAGTGACTCTTATTGAATCAACATTCTTATTTCACCCAATAATTGAGACATTTTATATAAAAGAATATTCCTAAAAATCTTATTAATCATTTTCTTTTTAATCTTAAATTTTATTTTATTTGTATATATGTCTGTACGTATACTTACATACATATATACTTATAAATATATATGTACATATATACCAGAAAGGCCTAAAAGGTAAACCTCAATGCGCCTTCCTAGCCAATTATAAACAATGTATAGAGCAATTTTACATCTTAGAGACATCTATTGATAAATTTGAAAAAGCGAAATCGAGATACTGAATACTCGAGTTTTGGGAGAAATTGGACAAGGTAGCCAATTTATTGGAACTTTTTCAATGAAATTAGATAAATTGGTAAGCTCTGATAGGAATTCACCGACCTGTAGTCACATATTCAAGGTCTGACCAACAGCACCGGGTCTAGGATTGAACCCGCGACCACTTAGTTGAAAATACTACACGTTTCCCATTGATCTATGAATTTTAATTAGCAATAAAAATTAAATTGGCATATTCATTCTATTTTGCTACTGGGAAGTGAGCAACAAAAATGTGCAGTATGCGCACGGACAGCAGGATAGACGAAGTTTCCGCATAAAAATGTTTTGGTTGTAAAAAAAATGTGGCAAGCGATGCGTGCAAACAACAGGGGTAAAACTACCCTTTCGTCCGCAAAAATCCACCCCTTTTCATAGGTATGTTCAGCACCGTTCGACGGAAAAAAAGCACGTCCGATTTCACGCGTCAAATATTTATTTATTAAAAATAAACTTTTATGCAATCGGAAATTGACGCTATCTGGATTTGCGACGGCGGAAAAAATTGGATGAAATAAAAACTCACGGGTGATAATGAACGTCGGACGTTTTTCAGCGTCGTCGTAGCACTTTTCGTGTTTATTTTCCCGGAAACGGTGACGAAAGGAGTGGGGGCAGATAATGGCATACCGTATTAACGTAACAAATTGATGCAAATAATTTGAATAGAAATCAATTTTCCAGCCCAAGGAGTAAATTCATTTCATCGCACGATTTGATAACAACGGAGGCTTATTCCCTTTCAGTTCATCCTGATCCCATCATACCGGATGGTGCAACACTCGAGGTACACTACGGTTCGTATTTGTTTTATTTTGCCTTTGAACTTGTACTTTCCAAGTACGCCCAATCAAAAAAAAGAAAAATATAAATACAATAAGCCTTGAAAAGTATTATCTTTGAATGGTCCTCAATTTACTAAAAAAAATGGATATTTTCCATTTTTAAAATTCAGGAAAAAATTTGCCTCTTATCCGATCATTTTCATAACATTGCCATATTGCTCATTTTGGTCATCAATATAAGTAAATGGATCCTCCGCCATTACGATAGAGGTAAAATATCTTTTAAGACGCGTTTGAAGTTTGCAAATTTGAAATCTGGGTGACGTCTATATAGTCTTTAGTTTTATACATAGATGGCGGTATTTAAATAAAATTATTAGTATTTTTATTGAAAATAATAATTTATATATCTTCATATTATATACAAAACTAATAAAAAAGAGGTTTGTTTTTAAAAAACTTTTTTTACAAGGCTATTTTTGATACCGCTATGCTTCAAAGGTTTAGAAAATTTATTAATTTTTTCCCCCAAATAATTTTTTTCACGTGTATTCAATTAATTAATGTATACTAGTTTCATGGTATGAGTCTTGTAGTTAGCGGAAGATACCAATATATTTTATCAAACACTTTTCTTTACCACTTCTGTAATGACGTTAGATTGAACTGTACCTAGAGAAGTTTCACTTCAACTATACGATACGATCATAAACAGTTGAGATATAATTTTAAAAAATTTATGATTATTTTATATACATCCATATAGAGGAAAACAATATGAGATTTTCAGCATGAAATTTTTCCTTACATATTTGTCTTCACATCAATGTATACTTGTAAAGTTATTGCATACTAGTAGGGTCAAGTCCCGGCCAAATACCCTGCTAGCGAGATCTTGTGGTTATTAATACACATATCGACAATCTCCTGCTAGAATTTTCCGATTTTTCTAGCTTAAAAGTTGTAACAGATCCAATAAATTGGTATCCTTTCCCTCAGTTTTTCGCAAATTCGAGTTATTAGCCTCTGAAATTTTATTGAATCTTATAAAATGAAAATAATTAAAGCAAATTCTCTTCCACCGTATTCAATAAAAAACCTGAAACTAATTCTCTTTCTCCCTCAGCAAAATCAAAAGGAGTCCGATTACAAAAACATAAGATTGAATAATAGCGATAGAAGATTCTAAGATTATTAAAAGTATTTCTTTAGAAATAATTAATCAATATAAATATATTGGAAAATTTCTTCCATAAAGTGTATCAAATTTTTTTTTGATTGTCCATAGACATATCTATGTATTGTATTCTATGTGTTGTTATGTTTGATTAGCTGTTAGTTATGTTATATTATACACAAACATAATGTTACTATCGGTGTCGCCTTGGGGTTATTCCTAATATGGCACATATAATGAATGTATGTAATAATAAAAACAAATCATTTCTAGTATCATATCTATGTTTCATCTCAAAGTCAAAAAGGATAATATCTTTCAAAAAAATGAATAAAAAATAATTTCATTACACGCATACAAATAAGCCTATAAAGCAATATTCAAAAGTAAAACAGTGAGAAAATCTCCATTTATTTTTTTCACTTTAAAGAAGTCGCATAAAATTAAATTGAAAAGTCATATCTCAACTTTAAAAAAGTTTTTTTGAGTTTCTTAAATATAAAATATATGTACTTTTGCAAATACATACGTAATGTTTAATACAATCTGCTTTAGGTCATCGACTTTAGAGAGTCTTTAATTAATATTACGTGTATTAGATGTATTATGAGCATTTATAAAAATTGTAAATAGGTTTTTGAGCTCTTTTTCCTATTACGCTGTACATATTAACATTATAATAATATAATACTATGATTACTAACAAAATTAATTTCAAATTGTAAAATAGAAAATGATCAGTAGATCAGTATCTATTAAAAATGATATAAGATGTATTGTGAATATAATTTAGTAATAATAAAAAACATTTAAAAATCAAAAAATATGTAATGTTTACACTTCGCCTTTAAGAGGGCTGGACAGCAGCGCCTTGTCCATACAAACGTACTATACTTCTCCCTTCCTCAATTATGGCACTAGAGAAATTATTTTTTAATATGCTATGGATATCCACCATTGGGGTGCATCTATCGTTTTATTTTTTTGATTAATTATTTTTTATAGGAGCTAGGAGCCGCCAAATCGCCTCTTTTTTACACCCACGAAACGAGTCCAGCGTGCTTATTTAACGGTCGATTTAAAAAAAAATACGCCGATAAATGCACAAAAAGTATCTTTCTCAAGCCGATGATGAAATTTTTTTAAAAATTGGTCTAGTTTTGGAGGAGAAAATAGGAGAATACGAAACCTCGATTTTGTCAATTTAAAATACGTTTCATCTGGTTGAAGCGCAACTGTCGCATTCACTCAATATATATATTGATATATATTGTCGCATTCACTCAATATATACATACACTCAATATATATATCGAAGAAAGGAACGGTAACAAAATAAAGGTTTCGGCTGTACAGCCTTCTTAATGTTTTAAAAATTGTTAGTACTTGAGTAAAAGTTTATATATGTATAATAATCTAACCATATGTGTTGCCTTGGGGGTAATTCTTATTATGACTATAAGAAAACAAAAAGCAAAGTGAGAACCACTTCATATATGTACATATTCATACTAGAGATATTTTCAATATTTAAATTACTAACAAAATTAAATTACAATAGAAAATGATCAGTAGATCAGTAGCTATTTAAATAGATATAAGATGGATTGTGAACATAATTTAGTACTGATAAAAAGCATTTAAAAATCAAAAATATTAATATTTAACGTACCGTTATGTATTAAAAGCGCAGTCGATCTATCTACATATATTATATTTAGGGGATGTTTTCCGAAATCCTTGCCCCATGTCCGAAAAACATCTTTTATTTCCACGCATACATAAGTCATCGTGACAATATCCTTTCATATTTTACTTTATTACTTTGAGCAGGTATGCGTAGGGTGGGCGGGCTACTTAATGTATAGAATCGGGAAATGAGAACGAAACGTAGACGCATTCAGAGTTTCCCATTCTACCTATAACATAACCACCATGGTCATCGGGGACCAATCGATTACGCTGGCAAACCTTTTACATTCGAAAACAACATTAGGAAAAATCCTATCAATGGCAACATTATTTCGGCATATTATTTTACCCTTCATTTTCGTAGAATCACTTGCATATTGTAATATAATTTAATTATAAAAATTGCATTTCAAAACTTAATATCTGGAGATGACATATAATTAGAATATAATAACGACTAACATGATTGAAAGTTTATTAACTGATTAAGATTAATTTTAAAGTATTGTATATATATTATATTATTTTAACAAAAATTCAACGTTACCCAGACTTCATAAACTGGGAAATGACTTAAGCCAAGTTGATATATGTAATATTAGTAAACAAAATTAAAAAAAAATATATATTACATAATAATTTCTCAAATATGTAAAAAGGCTAAATGTATTGTATTTTATTTTTTTCATTTCATTTATTTATTCACTTCAGGTATCTTCATTGTTTAAAACGGATGTGGTGCATCCGCTCTAAAATCGCCAGACAAATTGAACGACAGATTAACGGACGACTTAAATGCAATTCTCGTCTTCTCGAATGATAGATTGCACATCAAATGACGGGTAACCTTTCGATGTGCACAGATGCAGTTATTAAAATGGTAATTATTAAAATTGAGTTGGATCTTTCTGGCGAGTTTAATAAGGCAAGATTCAGAACTTATCGAATCTTGAAGAAAGATCCAACTCAATTTTAATAATTACCATTTTAATAATTGTATCTGGGCACATCGAAAGGTTACTCGTCATCTGATGTGCAATCTATCTAAAGCTGCCGTTCTGTTAATCTGTTGTTCGTTTGTCTGGCGATTTTAGAGCGGATGCACCAAACCCTTTAAAACTCCTATTTTTCTATTCCTATATTAATATTGTTTTTTATTACTGTTCTATTATATTATAGTTTAATGGTCCTTGTGGCCGTATATGTATAAACAAAAAAAATAATATAAGCCGAAGTTAGTATGTCAATACAAATTTTGTACAAGTTAGAAAATGGTTTATAACGTTCGTAACTCGAACAAAAATGCATGAATACCACTTGGTTAATTATTCATCAATTTCATTCATTTTTTTAAGGTTTTAATATTAATCAACACATTGAATTAAGATATTTTAAATTTTTACAAAATCACATACATACATATGTTAATATCAATAAGCACAATATGTAGTTATATATGTATGTATGCATATCCAATCTATATACATATATAATTGAATTTCTGTTTTTCTGTCTGTCTGTCTGTCTCGTATAGGCTCTTAAGTCACTCAACCGATTACGATGGAACTTTCAGGATTTGTTGTATGCATGTACGGGAAGCTTATTGTGAAAAAAAAACTCTTAATAATAATATTCGCAATTACGATTTTACCGACGCGAAAGTTTGAAGCTCCATCGTGTAGTCAAGAAAATGTGTTCGTTGGTAACCACGTTACCAGTTGGTTTATGACGACAAGGCGTTGAAGAGACGTAGTTGAGCTCCAACCATCACTTAAAACGGGAACGGAAACGGGAATTGCATGCCTTATTCTGGCATTGCAACGCATACCGGGTTCAGCTAGTAATTTATAAAATAGCACTTTTCATAGTAATGTTAGTTATATTTGGCAAATTATATATTTTTCAATATTTTATTGTAATCTTACCATTACTATTTGCTTAGTTTGTTCTCACAAATAAATAGTCCTTTAAAACTATTTTAGTAATTCACCATACATATATTATTAAACCACATAAACTTAAATAAATGTATAAAAATATGAACGTACATAAATATGTACATACATACATACATACATATATGTCAATCTTTTTACATTCCCGAACTCTGAAAGTACATAATGGATTTCGAACTTGGAAAAGTTAATAAAGGAATTAAACTCTACAAAATGGTGATTTTTCCACATCACGTAACCACAGAATTGCATCCTATTTTCACTCAATTAGGGCTATATGCGAGTAATATACAAACCGTTAAGCTTATTTGCTTAATTAACACGCCTACATCCTGTCCTTTATACGTGTTGCAAATAAAAGCGCAAACACACTGAATTGTACGGCGTGGACGAGCTCGTGGTTTTAGCTGGGAAGGGCATTTCTTCAGGTTATTGCTATTTCGTACAATCTTATTATTCAAAATGTATCCTATATTGCTTCAAATATCGAACATTTCCAATAAAATATTAACGGAAACAATCTAGGGCAGAGCATCGTAACCTGTGCACCGCGGTAATATGTGTTCCCCGAACAGCACTTCGGCCTAATGCGTGCGAGTGAATTTTGTCCGTATGCATATACGGAATAACTAGCGACTGCCGACGAAGTACATATGTATGTACGTAGCTGGAAAACTCTACGAGTCGTTAACAATGTGTGCCGTAAATATCCAGAGGTTACGATGCTCTGATCTAGGGGGTGAGTTTTGGGAAGATCGTGATGGCACAGACTCAGCTTACCTGCGATTTTTTTGGATGTGAAAACGAAATCTAAAAAAACACGGTCTTCCCAATATTGGGTTTGAAATATAGTAGTATATTCATATTACTCTTGAAAAATCCCCATTCAATAAGAATCTTAATAGCCCAAACATGAATATATATTCCAAATCAAAAACTTCCGATCTCTACCACTATTCCTATGCTTCCGCCACTACCCCTGCAGATGTTTGCTTTTTATTTTGATTTACCAATCCAATCGCATAAGGTAGTTATATCGACAGGGGGTGGGTCATAAAATGATAGCGGGGCCAAAGACAAAACCGATTCGGTGTATTGCCAGAGAGGGACACACGTCTGCTTATAGCCCGGGGCGATAGAGAGGGACGAAGTGGCACCAACGTGGCGCTGCTTTACTTACGGAGACGCTCGTTCCGGCTTCTAATTTATTGGCGAGAGGCTGCATCTCTCGGGCAAAACACACGGGAAAATTCTATATGAAAAGAAAATATCGTTACGCCAATCGATATACCGGGGAAAAAGCTTATACGTGACACAGGATTTAATAAAATTATACGTATAAGAAGAACACGTACACGTGCCGCGAATCTTAAACCTTTACTTTGCTCTAGCTGTCTGTGAATACTGTATGCGGTGTGCATTTACTAATTTCTACATACATACATTCGACTGCTGTTTTAGTTTGCTATTTGGTGAAAATGAAAATATTTGCATTACACAGGTGCAGGGGCTGGTAAATTGGTCTGTTGCAAATTGGCTACAGCATCAATGTAATTGTGAATTAATTTCTTATTGCATTCTTAAAAGTTTCATTGCATATGTACTGCCACGTTCCAATGAAAGATTAAATAATTTTTCGTTTTTAAAACTATTAACCAAGATTTCCTTATTATTATTAAAGCGTTACATTTATCTTATTGGTAGAATTTAATTATGGAACGTAGAATTTAAATGAGATACGTATCTATACGTGTTCTCCTGCTGATGTGTTGACTGCTACTCTCGGAGTCTAGATGGTGATGACTAACTTAAATTCTAACAGTAATCAGTTTATATACACTCTTCTTTAAAACAATGAAGTGTTAAAGACACGTTTCGAACAATTAAGGTGTGCTATAAATCAATGGTGTTACTTATTAAAGTAGATGTGCCACAAATCAATGGTGCTACTTATTAAATTAGGTGTTCCACAAATCAATGGTGTGTCCTATCCCTACTGGTTAGTCGGCTACATTGATAAGCGAGGTGCATAACAGTACATATATTATATATGATTATCGAGATGTTTCAGATCTAATTATTCTTTCATGTTTCGATTTGAATTTGATTCCGGGAGTTTATAAATATTTCAAGACAAAGTAGCGCAATTCCATTTAGCCTTTTCCCCTTAAGGAATACCTGTGAACTCTTTGTCCTTGTACATATAAGTGGTTATATATATAATAAACCATAAAAGCTATTAAGCTAGAAACGAGAAGAAAATAAATTTATATACATATATATGTATATGTATATTAATGGGCTCTCGTCATTTCCGCGCGGACAAAATCGCGCCGACATTTCGGTGTATTGAAATAAATTAAAACAAAATTTGCATGCAAAATAAATAAATATTAGAGTATATTATCACTATCCGAGCTAATGTTGAAGTGTCCAATAAATAATCAAGATTGTTTTTAGTCCGTTTTAAAATATTTTTATAGATTTTCCGTGATCGAGAATTGTGTAACGTGTGTGAGATGGCTTTGTGCGGAATAATCACTGAACCGTATAAAACAATACTTGTATGTTTTAACTACGATTAATTATTTATCGTTTGTTCTCCAGACGGATATGTTATCTGTAATATCTCTACATATAAATGTAGAACTGTTTTTATTTTCATTTTAATCTAACTAATTCTGCAGAACAAAACCGCAAATTTAGTTTTTAAACTTGATATTGTAAAAACAGCTGTCTCGCAAATATCCGGCGTTCAAACCCCACCCCTTCAAAACCACCCCCTTCTTCTCCCTTTAACGTTATATACGACGCTAGTTTCGGGTCCGACTGTCCAATATGTTGGCAAAAGTTTGCCAATAAAGCCAATATAATACAGAAATGTGACAGGATCACCGCAGCACAAATTATGGCGACTCTGGGCAAGCGGCCGCGTGACCCCGGAGAATGGAACCATGTGAACCTGATTTCAGACCTTGTTTGCGTTACTTGGAAAAAAGAGGAGACGATCGACCGATAAACGTAAGGGAAGAAGGGAGGAAGGGCTGAAAAAAAAAAACAACAGCGATGGGAAGAGAATTCTCTCCGATTTCAACTTGGCTTTTAGGAGAGTTCGTGTGTGAGTAAGAGTGCGCAAACACGGATATAAATCGAGGTAGGGGAAACTGAATGACGCTTCCGAGAATGTTTTAAGAACTATTTGATTTTGAAATTGGCTCATTTGTAATGAGCACATATATTTAAATTGGATTTGTATTTACGAAATTGATAGAATTTTTAATTCTTGAACTAAAACACACTGATCAATGCAATTTTTTAAGTTATTGTCTTGCTCGCTATTAACAGCACGAACCAGTTATATACCGATTGTTTCCCCGAATGATCTTAAAGCAGCGGTTTCCAAACTTTATGCTACTACGCCTCCCTAAAAAAAAATTTTTTTTGCCGCGCCTCCCCACCTTTTATTTTTTAATAGATATAATAATATAGACACGCTTTAAATAATAAACCTTTATTTAAAAAAAATACTTAACCCTACAATAGACAGAAGATTAAAAAGGTTTTGCTATAACATAAATTTATACAAACACGTATATTTATTTTTATAATAAACTACATTTAACACATCAAATTAATGCGACGGATGTTGTTGTTTTTTGGCACAAAGTTAATCAAATCTTGGGGGCAATATGGAACTCCTTTTCGACTATTAACCTGGCTCGATATTTGGTTTTCATTGCAGCTAGTGCCGAAAAGCCCGTTTCGCATAAATAAGATGTTACAAACGGTAGAAGCACTTGCATTGCTTTGCAATACAAAGATTCATACTCTCCACTAAGATTCATCCAAAATTTAATTATGGTTTCATTTTGAAACTTTTGTGTTAGTGAGCTATCGCATGATAATTCTATCAATTTTTCATTTTCGATGGTTGTCAGCTCGAATTCGTCTTTTTCGTTGTAATTAAATGGATTCTGTATCCACAAAAACTTTGAGAAATCAAGGTCTTTGAAATAATTGGAAAAATGCAGCACTAAACCATCCAAGTGGTCAATAAAAAGATTTTTACTTGCTTCAATATTGGCTGTGGCCCAGAAATCTTTGGAAAGTGAAAACATATCCAACTCATTCTTTTGTAAATTTGATTTCCATAACTTCAACTTTTTAATGAAAGCTTTTACTTTGTCTTTTTGAACAAATGGATGTATTTGTGATCCCTGCATTGATTTATTTAAACCGCTCAATTTTCCAAAAATTTCAACCAAATAGGCAAGTTTAACAATAAAATTGTCGTTCATCCACAAATGTGCCTCTTCATGTTGGTTTTCTTCGAGAAAGGTTGCTATTTCTTCTTTGAGTTCAAGCACCCTTTGAATCATTTTTGCACGAGATAGCCAGCGAACTTCACAATAATACAAAATTGAGGTATAATTAGCTTCCATATCAGCACACAGCTTTGCGAACAGCCTTGCTCTCAAAGGACTGTTCTTAATGTAGTTTATAATTTTTATAACTTTTGTAAAAATGCTGTTCAATTCCTCGCTCATATTTTTTGACACTAGAGCTGCTCTGTGAAGCATACAGTGCGTTCAGATAGCATGTGGTGCTTTCTTTTTGACCAATGCTTGAAAACCTGCTTTGTGTCCGGACATTGAGTGAGCTCCGTCGGTACACAGTCCAACGCAATTATTCCACTTTATGTCGTTTTCTTCAAAAAAACTGTCTATTATATTAAAAATTTCAATGGATGTGGTCTTCCCAAGAATGGGTTTGCAAAATAATATATCTTCTAATATATTATTATCCGCGACATATCGAACATATGCAATTAAATGGACATCTTTAGCTATATCAGTTGCCTCATCTACTTGTATTGCGAATTTTGAAGTACAAAGACGAGAAACTAATTGAACGCAAATATCTTCAGATATATCATTGATTCTCCTTCCGACTGTATTATCAGCTAGTGGAATTTGTCACAACTGTTTTGTATACGATTCGCCGAACATTATTCGAACCATATCAACAGCTGCTGGTAAAAGTAGGGTTTCTCCTATTATATGTGCTTTCTCACATTTTGCGATTCGGTAAGAGACATGGTACGAAGCCAATAATGCGTTTGGTGTAACTGAAAGTATTTTTTTGAACGTTTGCTTCTGAATATTTATCTCATCCAATTTTCTTTGAAAAAATTCTATGGGCTTTTCAACGTATTCAGAATGTAGAGTTTCTAGGTGCCGTTTTAATTTGACTGGTCTCATACTATCTGAAGCCAAAACTTTCGAACACAACAAACACATTGGTTTTTCCAAACCTATAATAACACTTTTATCTATAATAACACTTTAAGCTTTATCTCCTTGTCCTTTTTTGATTTTATTTCCACTTGTATAAGCATCAGTACCTTCATTATTGTCGACTTTTCTCTTGTAATCACTCAAAAATTTATCCATTCGGCTAAAAAATATTTTATTGATATAATTTAAACAAATAATAATGAAATGTAATTATAAAAATATACTAACTATTATTTTCAGAAAGAAATCACGATAAAAACAATATCACATCCCGACAATACGCTTCAGTTGACACTTCAGCCACGAGTGACTTTTAAATTTGAGGTTATTGTTTCATGCAACTAGCGGTCGTTTTGTGCATTAACGAAAAAGAGCGTTTGCAAAGGCGCGATTTTTAAAATCTTCCTCTCCGGATATTTTTTTATAGGAATTAAATGTAGATATAAAAATGAAAGAAAAATAAAAATAAACATTCATGCATTGAATTTTTACTGTTAAGCTACGATATGAAATTTATTTGTAGATATTATGGTTTGAAAATTATTTTTTTATAAAAGTTTTGGCGCCTCCCCTGGCAATAGTCCGCGCCTCCCCATGGAGGCGCGCCTCCCAGTTTGGAAACCGCTGTCTTAAAGCAATGTTCCGGAAGTGGTAGTCATACGAGTTATCCTTACATATATTGAGAGTAAAGACAATTTTACTATTTCATTTTGACAATACTCATGATGCAAGTCAGTTGTTATCCTAGTTATCTTCCAACTGTTTCAATGAATGCTCTTAAAGCAATTTATCAATATCTCAGAAGTGATAGTCATACAGTTTGATTTTAAAATTGATCTATTTACAGTAAATTTGTTTTGGCAAGCTTTAAACCACACTGATCAGTGCAGTTGCTAAATTTATTGTCTCGCTTGTAATTCGCATTGCAAGTTATCTTCCAATTGTTATTTCCTAGTTATCTATCCTAGTTATTTTCCAATTGTTTTTGCAAACGATCTCAAAGCAATTTATCAATTTATGTCCCAGAAGTGGTAGTCATACAAGTCGTTCATATATTGAGAGTCAAGACAATGTTATGATTTGACCATTTTTGACAATATTCACAGTACAAACAGTTGCTTTCTAGCTACCTTCCAATTATTCCCGTGAACGATCAATTTATCAATCGATGTCATAGAAGTGGTAGTCATATAATTTGATTTTAAATTTGACCTATTTGCAATAAATTTGTTTTGGTGAGCTTTAAACCACATTGATAAATGCAGTTGTTAAATGTATTGTCTCGCTGGCGATTCACAATGCAAGTCAGTTTATTCATATTTATCTTCCAATTGTTTCTGCAAACGATCTTAAAGCAATTTATCTATTTATGTCCCAGAAGTGGAAGTCACACAAGTCTTTCTTATATTGAGAGTCACGACAGCGATTTCACCGATTTTGACAATATTCACAGTACAAACCAGTTGTTATAGCTAGAAAGCTATCTTCCAATTGTTTTCGCGAACGATCTTAAGGCAATTTATCAATTGATGTCCCCGAAGTGGTAGTCATACAATTAATTGATTTTAAAATTGATCCATTTTGCAATTAATTTGTTTTGGCGAGCTTTAAACCACACTGGCCAATGTAGTTGTTGAATTGTACTTCACATTGCAAGTCAGTTGTTTCCTTGTTATCTTCAAATTGTTGCCCCGGATGATCTTTAAGTAATTTATCAGTTAAAAGCTCAGTAGAGGCCATACAAGTTGTCCACTTTATCAATTTCACAAACAACAATCAGTCCTATACAATATATTTATGTATATGACGATGCCTCAAACAAAAAATAGATAATATGTCCTTATTTATGTCGATTATTTTTATTCACATTTTGGGTTATTTTTATCAAACATCGCTTCATAGTATATGTTCAATGTATAGCTACATAATGTAATACTATATATAGAAAAAATTCAATCAATTCTAAAACTTCAAGAACCACACAAAAGAGTACAGCAAGATAAGTGTCGATAAAACGAAACTTTCATACGTAAAAACATGCGGTTGTTCGAACACGCATAAACTTCTTTCTCTACGTTCAAAACAATTCAATACCAAATGTATAACATATAATATATGCATATTATATTTATTTAAAAATAAACAGTGCAATTTGCATACAAATAATATCCTATTTTCACTGTGCAATTTAGGTGGCAACTAAAACTATTTATTAATATTTCGGTCGTAAAGAACGGACATGCATATTATATAGTGGACATTTGAAATCTACGTACCTACTTCTAAAGCTAATCTAGTAGTTTCGATCAAAAGCAATGCGCCACAAAGCCATTGTGCAAATTTTGAATTGCTTTTATCTTTCACGTAGACAAAGTAACATACACGAGTGTGTGTGTTGTTTAAACACTTTACATTTGCATCATGCATTCACATGAAGTTTTGCTTTTGAGGATACGTAATGAGTTCCAACTCGACTCAAATTTGCCCCAGCTAACTTTTACTCGCGTCTATACATTTCATCACTGTATTAGGTTTATCTTAGACTTATTTCAAAAGCGATGCGTAATTGAAGAGACCAATTTATTTATATTAAAAATGAATACGAATGTAATGTGGGACTTGAGCGGATTGATCTATATATAAACATCGATTAAATGTATAAACTGTGTGTTTCTTTAGTGATACAGTTCACGTACGGCTTTTTTGCTAATAAATGAGATTCTTTTTTGCAGATTAAGAGAGTTTTTTTCTGCTGTATAGGATCACAATGTACGTTTATTGGGCGGCACAAAACGGCGCGTTCTCATTTCTGAAAGCAACGCATTAAGCCAGTTACGAGTTTGGTGAACTTCCGAACAGTATCCTCTCCTTTCTCATCCACTTTTCTTATATTCTTAGTCCTTGCCGAGTATGTATTCGGCACACGTTGCCAATGAAAAAGTCCGTTAAAGCAAATATTCGATACTTGCGCTCGCTGTATTCTCCAACTTGAACTTCTCTCCTCCTTTTTTTGTTTGGGATGTTTGAGCCGGCAGTGCATTTTGAATTTTAAGCAGATCCTGCGGTGCCCCAGCTAGGAGAGGAGCAGGACTCGTATTCCCCGAACACTCCAGACGTTGCTCTCTTCCTATCCCCGTTTATGTATGTAACTCCTTCCCTTCTCGTTCTGTGCCTTGTTCGCGTGTACGCTTTTTGCCCGGGTTGAAGGATGTTACGCTCGGGTAATATGCGATTGCAATGGATACGAGATTCCTCCGACAGGGTAATATGAATGTAAATCTGTACTGTCACTGCCGATTCTCAGCATAACAAGATTAACTAGATACGAGTCTACTTTTGCCGCAAGCATTTCCTATTTCAAAGAATCGATCATGCGACCGATAATGGAACATGATCGGTATTGGTATTACATATGCAGTCGTGGAGGTACTATAGTAAGTAAATTGGCATCATAAAAATACTTAGATCCTCTGCTTCTTTTATTTTAAAATTCTAAAAGTTTTCAATTATTTAAATTATTAAAATTTCGATTTTACTTTATTTATATATCAAATTCATAGCTCACTGATTATTGCGACTACGTCTATCATCGCATCAAAATCTGGATGTTTATTAAATACATATCGACTGTCTCCTGTAATAGCTTGCTAATTTATCTAATATGCATATAACATATACATAAATAGATATTTTTTTAATTTTATAACTTATATGGCAAATCCGATGTACTCAATTTTATATTTTCCCATGAAGCCATTTTCGAGTTGCCCCTGAACGACATTTCTAGTATGAATATAGTATACATATGTATATAAAATTATAGATTATAATTTTTCGAAATCAAATTCAATTAGGTAGGTTGGTTTTTCCAATTTGATGAGGAACCGTTTCAACATTGAAATCAGATAAATTGGCAGCCTCTGATAGGAAACGATCAACTGGGAGTCACAAATATGCACGTTTGATCAGCAGCAATAGAGAAATACTTGGAATAAATTATTTTCAATGCAGGTCCACCCAAAGGATTTAATCCAGCAACCTCTCGGTGGTTAGTATTAATGCAACTATGTATGTACATACCAAGCTATGCTGCTGGCTTATAATTTTTATAACATTAAAAATATAATAAAATAGTTTTAATAAAACCCACATCTTCCGTTATGTTTTGCGTAAAATCGGTAAGTCCGAAGGTGTTGATTGTTTCAAGCATACATACGCTTGCAGCTTATTATTAATATCTGTATACCATCATTGTTTAATTCGTTTGGATATGTACACAGTTTGCAATAGTGTCGATCTGTAATGACTTATCATGGCATATATTTAAAAGAAAATAAAAACCGTATACAAAGTTATATAAAAGTCTATTGACTGATCTATAACGACATTCAATTGCAAATTCGATAAGTCATTACGACATTCACATTGCTGTTTGTATTTGAAATTTCTAACTTTCGGCCTAAATAATTTAAATAGGTATGCACATATAATATATAAAAGTTATCAATTGAAAAGCAGGTCACTCTAAATAAAAAAATCTAGTTTTGAAGAATTTGATAATAAATATTATATTTGAAAAGCGTTAAGGAGGTTTGTAAAAAATAAGCTTAAAAAATAGCCAATAAGTGAGCTTCTTATTTTGCATGGCTTCTTGTTACCAAAATTGATTTAAAAACAACGACGATATTTTTATCTAGCTCTGAACTACTATTACATATGTATATATAACAATTGCTGTCTACGAAGACGAACGCAACAACTATGTACATATGTACATATGTACAACCAGGGCCGGCTCAATGAGGCAACAGACTGAACTCGTGTCTAGGGGCGATATGAATTCCTCTTATGATTTTTTTTTTGATTATAAAATTTAAAAAAAATTGCTTGTTTTGGACTTTATAACATTTTATTCTATTATTTATATTTAACTTATTTTTTTCTATTTGAAGTAACAATACTGACTATTCAATATTATAATTTATGAGGAATCTAAAATATCAACGATACCTGAATAAAACTTCTCAAACAAAGTATCAAACAATATTGCTGAAACGAGTCGAGAAACGAAATATTTGAATTAGGGAATATTGAAAATTTGTGATCAATTGAAAGATGATTTTCAAATTAAATTTTATGTATGTTTTAAGATTTGTTCTACGATAGCGTGTTTCATTTTATTATTTTTTATAAATATCATTTGAATGTAAAATGTGCCTATTTTGAATAAAACTTTGTGAATTTAATTTTTTTTTTCTAAATATGTATATTTTTCTTCAAAATTTATTTATTTATTTTTAATTTATACCAAGAATCCCTAGCAGGTACCCTCAATGCGCCGTCCTGGCTAAAAATATTGTACATTTTATGCAATTATTATTAGTAAATAAATAAAAAAAAGTAAATAAATATCAATTAACATCCACAGAGACATTTATGGCAATTTTTTTTACATAAATCGTCAAATTTTGAGATGCTGAAAAACTTGATATTTTCGAGACATTTACTGTAAAATTTGCAGCATTTTATTCAAATCAGCGAAAAGCAGATAAATTGGCAAACTCTGATAGGAAACGATCGACCTGGAGTCACAAATTCAACGTCTGGCCAGCAGAAACAGGGTGATTTGAACCCGTGACCACATTGTTCAAAGCATTATATGCTATTACACTAGTCCAGAGTTTCCCAAACTATATTCAGTGGAGCACTGGTGTTAAAAAGGTGTACCGCGGAGCCTATGTAAATAGATAATTCACAAAAATTTGGAGTAAATTAAAAAAAAATTGTTTTAATTAATGACAAAGTGTCAAAACAAGCTGTCGTTTGTTTACTTCCATTTTCGACGACGTATTTATGCGAAGTGGGATTCTCTAATTATGTTGCAACGAAAACATAAAAAAAAAAACAGAAATAGACTCGACGCCACGGCAGATATAAGAATTCAACGGTGACACGACAACTCGTTCACAGATTTTCCGTAAACCGAGGATGCGCTCTAGGCATTACGTATACGGCCATCTCTCTCACCCTGTCTGTTCACCAAGATCTCGTTTACTATGCTATTACGTATGCAGCCATCTCTTTCACAGACCGTTTGTTCACCGATAACAGACGGTCTGTGAAAGAGATGGCTGCATACGTAATGGCATAGTAAACGAGATCTTGGTGAACAGACGGGGTGAGAAAGATATGGCCGTATACGAAATGCCTGGAGCACATCCTCGGTTTACGGAAAATCTGTGAACGAGTTGTCAGGTAACCGAATTCAACTGACCAATATTGTGCCTGATGTAAAAAAAATTGCAATTCAAGAACTCAAAATCAACAGTCATTGAGAGTCTTATTTATTTGTATTTTTATGTTTATTAAATAAATGATATTTTTTTTAATAACATTTTTTATTTTTATTTTTTCTAGCTATGTACATATATTATAAATTACCCATAATAATAAAAGTGTTTTCGGATTTGTCAAGTGTTCCGTCGCTGAAAAAGTTTGGCCACCAGTCTATTCTGCTGGTTGTAGCATGTACATACTTTTATACATTTTGACTTTATCTATGTACGTAGTAACAATAGATGAAGTTTTGTGATCATGCGAAAATTCGAACTCGAGATTCTGAGTGTGTGTCTGTGTGTGTGTGTGTGTGTCTGTGTGTGTGTGTGTCTGTGTGTCTGTGTGTTTTGGGGATTTTTTGAACAGCGTTAGTCCTATCGAACCAAAACTTGGTATCGGGTACTAAAATTCTTATAGACATGACGAAAATTTTTTTCAAATTTATAAGTTGACCGGAAATGGTACCTCCCCTTATAGGTGTCCTCTTTTTTTTAAGTTTTTGAATTCAATTATCTCTCAAACCGCTGACTGAATCGAATTAAATTTTTACATGTAATAGAAATAATAATGTCTATAACCTTATGTTTTTTAAATATTTTTATCTGAACCGGAAGTAGTAGTTTTACTCTAGAGAATCGAGGTTTTTTATGTTTTTCTCAGAAACCTTTTGATTTATTGAACTGAAATTTTATATCTAGAAGTTTAAGCGTAATAAAAAATTATGGATAAAATTTGGTAAGCATACCTCAATCGGAAGTGGCAGTTTACTCTTGTTCAATTTATCATCCACTATTTTTTTCGACCCCTTTAACATGTGTGATCTTCACAAAAATATTCAAGTATAATTTTTGTATTAATTTTATGAAAATAAAAAAAAACCACTAAATTTAATAAACCGGAAGTGGGTTTTTCTCCTCATAGAAAGGTCAAAAATGTTGTCGCCTGGATCCTGTCCACACCCCTAAACGTATTTAGCTGAAAAATTATATTTGTATTCTTTATGTACAAACTTAGAGCTGCTAATGTTTTGGTCAGAATTCGTAAACCGGAAGTAGTATTTATTTTTAATTTTTAATTTTCATTATTTTATTTTGACCTTTTGAATTATTTTTATCCTCTTGATATTCAATGTGTATAATAATTATACTGATTTTAAATAATAAAAAAAATTTGAACAAAATCTGACAACCGGAAGTAGAACTTTTGTCTTGTGCAAGGATTTGCATATATTTGCGCTCAATTTGTATCGCTATCATAGTTATTAGTTCAATATCTAATTTTGTTTTGTAACCTTCTTATATTCCTCAAATACATAGATAAAGTCATGAGTTGGTCACACCCGAATTTTTTTTTATAAATTAGGGGGGGGGGCGGGTGCTGAAAACCGGGCCTGCATACAACACGATAATTGACTTAGTCAACTGTTAAAATCTGGCCGATTTTGACATGTGAATTACGTAATCTTAATTAATTGGGGTGAAGAAGGTGTATAGGTACTCACCCTTGTTGCTGGAATTGGTGACCGATTGTTTTCCTCCGTAGATGGTGTTCTCGTGGTCAGAGGCCGCTGGCTGTGGGGTGGGCGGCGCCGTGGGCGGGCCTGGTGAGGTGGTCGGAGGAGACGACGCTGCAACAACAACAACAACAACACCGTGTCAGCAACTGTGCAACTATTGTACAATACAACTACATGTCACCCCTGGCCCTGCCATCACTCGACCGCATTAACATACCCACAGGGCTGTCGTCGTCTATTTACATTTATTGACCACTAACCGACTTTTGAAAAGCGGCTCATGTCGGTTGCACAAAACCTCAAAACTTAACTTGAATTGGTCCATTTAACAGTGATATAAAGTTCAGCGAAACCACTTATTCTTTAATTTAACATGAAGATTATGGATGCGGTGCATCCGCTCTAAAATCGCCAGACAAATTGAACGACAGATTAACGGACGGCTGCTTTAAATGCAATTCTCGTCATCTCGAATGATAGATTGCACATCAGATGACGTGCGACCTTTCGATGTGCACAGATGCAATTATTAAAATGGTAGTTATTAAAATTGAGTTGGATCTTTCAGGCGAATTTAATAAGGCAAGATTCGATAGGTTCCGAATCTTGCCTTATTAAACTCGCCAAAAAGATCCAACTCAATTTTAATAATTACCATTTTAATAATTGCATCTGTGTACATCGAAAGGTCACCCGTCATCTGATGTGCAATCTATCATTCGAGAAATCGAGAATTACGTTTAAAGCTGCCGTTCTATTAATCTGTCGTTCGTTTATCTGGCGATTTTAGAGCGGATGCACCAAACCCGAAGATTATGTGTGTTTTATTAATTCGAAGGCTATTGTGATATAAAAAATTTGGAGCGGGAGAGCTATTATATTTTTTACTTTATTTTGTGATGTGTAATCTTTAGCATAAAATATAGTAATCTGCAGTTAAATTCTCTATTGAAATCAATTTTCATTTATTGAAGAAGAAGGAGGCATCTGATTAAGAAGAAACTAATTTGGATGGCTGATAAAATATAAACAAGTTTTGGATGAAATTTTTTTGTAATTTTTTTTAGCTGAAATAGCTTAAAAGCTTGGTCTTTAGCTTAAAATATAAAAATCAACAATTAATTTTTTTATTGAAATCAATTACTACTCTTACTTAAAATAGAACACAATTATAATCAAAATAAATCGGCAATATTTTCAATTTAATTTTTTAGTATTATAATTATTATGGTTTGGTGCATCCGCTCTAAAATCGCCAGATTAACAGAACGGCAGCTTTAAACGTAATTCTCGTTTTATCGAATGATAGATTGCACATCAGATGACGAGTAACCCTTCGATGTGCACAGACGCAATTATTAAAAATGAGTTGGATCTTTCTGGCGAGTTTAATAAGGCAAGATTGGGAACTTATCGAATCTTACCTTATTAAACTCGCCTGAAAGATCCAACTCAGTTTTAATAATTACCATTTTAATAATTGCATCTGTGCACCTCGAAAGGTTACCCGTCATCTGATGTGCAATCTATCATTCGAGAAGATGAGAATTGCATTTAAAGCAGCCGTCCGTTAATTTGTCTGGCGATTTTAGAGCGGATGCACCGCATCCAATTACTACGTCAATTTTTTTTACAAATTTTGATCTTAAATTAACGCCACTTATGTAATATAAATTTGATTTTCATGTCATATTTAAAAAATTTCGAATCAAAAAATGAATAAAAATGTAAATAAAATAAAATAAGAAGAGATTAATAAAGTTATGGAATACAGTCGATATTTATTTCCATAGTGTATGTAGATTTTTAATTGATACAAATTTTCTTTCGGCTTCGCTCGGTATTTGTAATATAAACCACTTAAACATGGCAAATG
This sequence comes from Arctopsyche grandis, assembly GCF_051622035.1. Lineage (NCBI taxonomy): Eukaryota > Metazoa > Arthropoda > Insecta > Trichoptera > Hydropsychidae > Arctopsyche > Arctopsyche grandis. The sequence continues at coordinate 23,137,182 of NC_135364.1, read as the reverse complement.
TAATGATAAACATTAATTTGTTTTTTTTTTTAATTAAATTTATTTGAATCGCAAAAAAATAATATTCAAAGATATCGAACTTTGATTTGTATTCGATGCTCCCACACAAACCTTACATAGTTACAAAGACTCTTTCGAAATTATATATTAGATGTATGTAATAATTTTAAGTATGCCAACCCTGAATCAGAAAAGCTAAAGCGTTGGATCGTAGACGATACAGTGTTGTTTGCAAATTATACCGTTTTGATTGTTGGCCGGTTAGCAGCCGGATTTGCACCAGACTGCCGGGGAAATGGTGTGTGGAGAAGAGCGAAAGCCGGAGAGAAGGAGGGGGTGGGGGGAGGGGGAGGGACTTGCCAATTTTCCTGTTTGAAATTCAGTTTCCTAGGATCGGGATTTCGTAATTAGACCCGGATGCGACAACACGAAACGAAACGAACCGTGACGCGTAAGACACGACCGCTTCCGGTCTAATTGATTTCGAGGGATTTATCGTTTTTCGGCCGCGGCCAGCCTCTACCGTGGAACGGTGAACTTTTATTCTTTTCCCATAACGTAAAATGCGATCAAATTTTCTGATAGCTGCGTACCACCCCCACCCCCCCCCACCCACCACCCACCCATAGACCACCCCTCCTGCGAAAAGATTGCACAGGGGTTGTTACAAGGCCCTAACCTCCCTCATCCTTCTTCCCATCCGATTTCGTACAATAAAAGTGTACACGCGAAGCAAGCCGCTTTTCCCCATGCCGGCTCCCATCAAATCCGCATAAAGCAGCCATAATATTTTTTCCGACAATGAAAATATCGTTACTGCGCAGTAACGCCGCATTATTACCGACACTAAAAAGAAAAGGGGGAAATGGTCGAGACGAATCACATGGCGCGTTTTACTGATTATCGTTTTCCGAACTGATTTCCTCAACATACGATTAGATGACGTACAAATGACACATGGAAAAGTTAGCTTCTTTCACATTAGAATTTTAATGTGGGAAATTTCACGGTTGATTATTTATTCACGTTCGTTGTATACATCGCATCGGTGTATTTGATGGAAATTCTAAATATTTAGCAAACGACTTGCTGAACTGTAAATGTTTTGAAATTAGCATATGATGTGAAACGAATTTTACATACATAAATTTAATTTCACGCTTCATATATTTCATTATTATATTCGATCTATTAATTTGAATAGAAAGAGTAAATATGTATATGCAAAACTGACTTATTCAAATAACCTGCAAACTAGAAATTTCAACTTTAAAATTATAAATGAAATATTGAATGTATTCATAAAAATACATGCTGAAATACTATAGTAGATACTTTGAATGAAAAAAATCTTTCTTTGAAATTTTAAACATTTTGTATAGAAAAGGCATCTATTATGTGAGGTAAACTAACAAAAGCAACTGCTGTCAAATAATTAAAAATCCATTTAAAACGTATTAAGGTTTGTTTATACAAGCACAGCTTAAGCCGACAACTGCACGGAAACAGCAGTATGAAAAAAATATTCTTTCGTTCATTATATATGGACACATTCATATATTCCGTAATGTGTAGGTACGTGTCGCATCCGAAAGCGTTGAAACCGGCATGATCTATTCATATTTTACAGCAGTACATGTCACTGAAACTTATTAAGCAGAACCGGTTATCTTTGACCAATGTGGAAGTATATACACATGACGTGACGTCATAGTGGCGAGTGCATCCATACTAACGAAAGTGCTATATTATGACTTGAAAACGTCATATTATGACGATACAACGCAAGAAATATTATCACGTCGTATCGTCACGCTCTGTAAAGTATGTATATATGTATGTATGTATATATACATAAGTCGACTTTGCCGTGCACTCTTACTCAAAAGTAGTATTTTCCGTGCACTGCTGTGCCGTGCTGTAGCCTTTCAGTGCTGACACATACTGGAAACTATACGGAAATAGCAGTACGAACAGTATTTTTTGGTACATTCTATTTGGACACATTCATGTGTTCCGTAATGTTTATGTGATGTATTTAAAACAGCATCACCGAGACGGTCTATTCATATTATAAACCATACAAATCACCCAAAAGTCTAATGCAGAACTGGTTATACTTGGCTATTGTTGAAGTATATGTCACAGTGGCGAGTGCACTCGTACTAAAAAAAGTGTTGCTATATGAATATATTCGAAAACGTCATGTTAAGACAAAATTGATACGACCCAAGCAATATGTAAGCCGATTTTGCCTTTCACTCGTCCAAAACAAGCATGAACGTACTGAAAACCAGAGAAGCTGTATAGTATGAATAGAACTAGTATTTTCCGTGCAGTGTTGTGCTGAGCTGTTGACATACATTGCTGGATGATATAAACGAATCTAGTAACTATTGACTTGTGCATGAATAGATTAAAGATTATATTAATTAAATTATACCTATTAGTGGCTATTGTATTATTAAATATAAATCAATCTCAATAAAATGAAAAAAAGTATATAAAACAAGACAAAAACTAACATAGAACATTTTAAAACCGAATTTTTCAAATCTACTCACAATGCAAACAATAGCCGCTAGTACAAATATTATTACGACCACCCGCAAAGAAAACTTCCATAATATTTGGACAGCATCCAAGCTCCGACGTATCATACGTTTTATCTTAATCTGTTCTTAATTCGAAAGTACATATATATATATAACAATTTAAAAAAAATATTATGTAGGTATGTGAGTTACTGTATAGTCTGATGGTCCCGTCGGATTCTCCCCTCGGATTCTTGGCGACGCACTTGTACGTGCCGTAGTCCGAGTTCTGTATGTTGGCTATGGTGAGCTTCATGTGCGTCTTGTACGACGGTGAGTTGATGATGTTCTCCATATGGTACTTCTTGGTCTCGTGTATCATGTGGCCGTCTTCTCTGGTCCAGTAGTTCAGGGAAGTGGGATGTGCTTCGGTGAAACACTCCAATGTTACGTTGTACGCGAGAGGAGCGCCTACCAGCTGGTGAGGTATCCACAGCATCGGAGGAACTGAAATTACACGCACGTATTATTCTCAAATCGATTTCATGAATGTATTTTCATGTATATATAATAACTAGAGCCCGGAATCTGAAGAGGCTGTTTATTGTTCAAAGATTGTAAATGCATTGTTAAAGGTTTGCCGAACCTTTTTTACAGGATTTACAACAATGAAACAATAGGCGGTACGTTTCCGGCTCCTTCAGATTCCGACCTCTAATAATAACACTGTTCGACAAATGACGACTTTTTTTTTGGTTCAGAGACGAGATATGACTTTTCTTATAGAATTATGCCCATTGAACACGAATCTGGTAATAAAAAATGTTGATTGGCTCGAGATTCGGAGATATATGTATGTGTTTTATAAATCGCGCGATTTTTCTATATTTTGGTATTGTACGGTCGATGTCTCGAAATCTGTCAATTTCCTGTTCAAAATGAATATTGGAATCTATAGTCGGGTATTTTATCTTCTATTTGTAGTACTTTTCAGCTTTCAAATCTCTCTAAGTAGTCCAGTTCGAATCAAAAGTCAAAAGTACGTATTTTCACTTGGGATTTTTTCCCACTGTTAATACTATTTTATATTGAGTATTTTCTATTGAAACATGTTTATTGAGATAGTTTTCTAACCACACTATTTTTTGTTTTCGTTTAAAAAGGTTAATTGGAAGTGTGCTGAACTTTAAATCGGTAAAATTGCGAGCAAAAAGCTCGTACTAGTGTTTATTCTAATTTACCCAAATCTGAATTGAATTAATAGGGATAATATATTAAATTATCTTTATATGAGAATTAAATAAAATTCCACTTAGAAAAACCATATTTCGACTATTCTTTTGGATTAGTAACAAAAATTCTATTGATGACTGGCTTGCCTCGATAAAATAAATAAATTTTTGTTATTAATCCACAAGAATAGTCGAAATATGGTTTTTCTAAGTGGAATTTTATTTAATTCCCATAATATTTTTTCTTTATGTACTAACTCAGAGTTGATAAGGTTATGGCTAGAATTCGTAAACCGGAAGTAGTAATTTTTTTTTAAAACAATATTTAATTATTTTATTTTGACCTTTTAAATTATTTAAATCTTCTTGATATTTTATGTTTATAATATTTATAGTAATTTAAAGTAATTAAAACAAAATAAACAAAATCCGACAACCGGTAGTAGAACTTTTGTCTCGTGTAAGTGTCTCATAGCCGGTATGTGTGAACGTGTATGTATGTATGTATGTATGTTTCATTATCGAATTTTACTTTTTATACTTCTTGTATTCCTCAAATAAATATGTACATAGATATGTCATGCGTTTTATTCACCTCTAATTTTTTTATCCTATATATGTATGTATGTTCATTTTATTTTATTTAATTTTTAGCATATTAGCCAAAGTGACATTAGAGAGAGCTCCAGCGCGTCACTGTAGCCACTCAACCAGTTTAGCACAGTTTACATTGAAGAGGTCAATTTCACCAACAACCCGGTTCAGCAGATATATCGCTCTAGATATTGGATATGTATGTATTATATGTAAATAGACATGTATGTCGTATATGTATTTATTATATTTATATATGCATTTTATCGGTCTCCGTGATTTGACAGAATGTTAAATTACAGAAAACGCAAATATCAGAATGCAAAGATCGAAAATCGAAAGATCTCAAGTCGAAAGATCAAAGAAAAAATGGTGCATGGTAAACGGTACATACTCACGTACATACTCACTTAATTTGCGCGAGCAGGATACAACAGGAACAAGAGGAACATGCTTTTCCTCCCGTGTTAATGTGCGCGCGCAGAATACGGGAGGAAAAGCATGTTCCTCTTTTTCCTGTTGTATCCTGCTCGCGCAAATTAAGTGAGTATGTACCGTTTACCATGCATCATTTTTTTTTGATCTTTCGACTTAAGATCTTTCGATTTTCGATCTTTGCCTTCCGATATTTGCGTTTTCTGTAATTTAACATTCTGTAAAGTCACGTAGACCCGTATTTTATGTATGTAGTTAGAAGTAATAATATTCAAAAATTGGTAAGATTTTTCTAGAATATTTGCGTGATGATTTTTTTTTTTTTTTTTTATTTATTTATTCATATACATGTATTTACAGGATATAATGTTTATTACAAAGTTGGACATGTATTCCTTATCAGATAAGAGTAGCTCTTGTGTCTGATAAGGGAGCTACGATTCTATTATAAATTCTTAAAATCTATTATAATATTTTTTATATAAAAATTACATTAAAATTTTTGATGTTTGATGATGATTGATGATGTTTTCATTATTCATAGTCAAAAAAATTGTTAACATCATCATGTTATTTTTCGAATATTATTTAGTTAAAATTGGAAAAGAATTCGATCGACGCACAAAGAATCCATAACGTATACATTTTATGTGTATTTGAATACTTACAGTCGACACTAACTTTGATCCTTTTGGATACTGTGGGTGGAACCCCGTTGCTGGCAATGCACAGATAAGCTCCCATATCCAGCCTGGAGATCCGGGCCATTTCTAAGCTCTCGCCGTCCCACTCCAGTACTGTGACCATGCGAAACAAAAACAAAAAAATAAATAAATAAACAAACTTCCCTTCGGTTTGTTCCACCACCGCACCGCTGTCACGTACACATTGATGTTTTCTACTGGCACACGATGCGGAACTTATTTTATCTACACGAATTGAATAGACTAGGTCTTTGTTGTTTGGTGATAAAATTATATATGAAATATAAAAAAAAGTCATTTGGACCAATGATGTAATTAAAAAAACTGGCGATAAATATTAAACTGTTGAAAATGAACACTTGTGACTCTCTTAACTAAATAAATCAAACCAGTACATAGTCATTTTTTGAAGATATTATCACTACATCCACCGCTCATAACTTTATTTATAATAATCTTTGAAATTCTTTGAATTTTCCAGGGCTGTGGAGTCGTTAAAAAAAATCACGACTCCGACTTCGACTCCGATTCCGATATTTACCAACAGCACGACTCCGACTCCGACTCAAAAATGCTAAATTTTATCAGGTTGTTTTCCTATCTTTGCAAATATTTTTCATGTTATAGGCATAAAAATAAAACAAGATCAAATCAAACTTTATTAATTATTTATTTGAATTTATTCTTAAAAACAACATTGCTTCTAATAAATCTGTATTCATAGAAGCTCTCAAATCAGAATAAAGGATTTTAAAAGCGGAAAATAACCGCTCTACGGACACGACAATGTTGTAACGATCAACGCTGATTTTTTATGATTTCTGGATACTGCTGTATTGCCATTTTAACATTTAAATTATTAGCTCGGTCAATTTTTTCCACCATTTTCAATGCATCGTAAAATTCATTTTTAAATTTTGAAATGGAGTCTTCTTTGTTTGATATATTATAGCAAACAAAGTTTGGTCGGAGTCGCTCATTTTTCACAACTCCGACTCCGGCCAAAACAGCGCGACTACACGACTCCGACTCCGACTCCACAGCCCTGGAATTTTCACTTGAATATTATTCTTAAACTCCTGACCAATAAATATATATTCTATGCTTAAATAGCTGCATGTGAATAAATTTCACACTAATCAGGCAACATCTTCAAAACAAATAAAAATAACAGGGTGCGGGATCTTGCATGGAATTTCGTGCAATGTTAATACACATTGTCCTCATATCATGCTGTTTAGTAAATATCATCCGAGTGAAAAAAATACTGGGATTTTGCTATACTATGTACATTTATAAATTACTTAGCGATAATATGGTTGCAGATGAAATGTCGTGGGATGTTGCATGGAATTCTGTGCAATGTTAATCCACATTGCGACAATCAAATCAATCCAGAAACATAAAAAAAATGTTGGATTATGTCTGACGAGGTTTTTTTTATCCTGGTTAGAATTTCATGCTGTTTAGTAAATCTCATCCGAGAGAAAAAAATACTGGAATTTTGCTATACTATATACATACATTTATAAATTAATTAGCGATGGTTGGAGATGAAATGTTGTGGGATCTTGCATGGAATTTCATGCAATGTGCATCCACACGGCTAAAATCAAACTATTCCAGAATTTTGGAAATTCCAAAATAGTCCACAGTTGCTTATAAAAATTTTCGATTATGTCTGATAAGATTTTCTTTGTGTCCTGATGAGGATTTCTTGTTATTTAGTAAATCTCATCCGAGTGAAAAAATGACTGCAGGATATTGCTATAATATGTATGTACATACATATGTATGTATTATATGTAACTTGCTTAGAGATAACATGGATGGAGATAATTTGGTTGGCGATAAGATGTTGCGGGATCTTGAGTGCAATTTTGTGCAATGTGCATCCACATTATTAGAATCAAACTATTCCAGAATTTTAGAAATTCAAAATAGTTTCATTCTAATAGTGTGGATCGTAATTTGGATTTGTAATACATTACCTTATTAGCCTTACCCTACCTTTGTAAGACATTATGTTTTTTTAGTAAGAGAGTATTTAGTTCATTGGCATTATACATATCAAATGAATCGTTGATTATTGCGTAGGTTATTGTTTAATTTTATTAAATATATAAATAAATTGAATTAATCACCTGAATATCCTTTGTTGATGGCGATTTTGGCATTGTCATCTCTCTTCCATTTTACAGTAGGTTTTGGCGAACCGTTGGCTCTACACGTGAGAGTCACGTTTGCTCCTTCACGTACAATTACATCACTCGAGCTCAGCGAGTCGTCTATATTTGGAGGCACTAAAAATTTATAAAAAATTGTGTCAGCTATTAAAAGTTGAATTGCAAACTTTAAATATTTAATTGGACATTACGAATTTCTCGCGATATGAGAATCCGAAACGATAATAGCATTGTTATATTTATTTAATCCCGGCTGTGGCTCGAATAAAATAATATCTTTCTTTGGAAAGATAAAGAGAGATAGAGAGGGAACGCGGTTTGTTCTTATTGCCTCGATTCGCTTATTGCGCCCAGACGCAAAATATATATAAATGTAAGAGATGGGCGAACAGAGCCGGCTGAGGAATTTCAAATTACGGAGTTACACCGCCGCCGTTTGCGGCATTTAATTAAGATTCTATATTAGTTTCCGCAATGCTGCTCCGATATTAAAAATTAATAAAAAAAAAAATGAAGAAGAAGGAGGATTTTAGTCCGCGTAAAACGCAAAGAAAGACAAAAGCGAAATGTGGTAAAATCGAAGCGAGCCAAAAGTCAAATCAGCGTATTGATTTGATATCTCTGCACGTATTATATATGTATATATATTTTCTAAGAAAACTTCCGAAAGTGTAATTGCAAGGAATAAATGAAAAGTCTAACTTTCCAAGCGTGTCTTCCAAATATGTAAGTATACATACATATATTTTATTTTTATTTATCAATTCCGTTCTAAGAGCTTTGTTTTCTCAGTTTAGGATAGCTTTCGTAAATACGTACATTCTTTTTGATCAAGTTGTGTTAAAATAATTTGAACATGCGAGTATTTTCGAATAACAATACATTTTATAAAGAGGTTTATACATACGTATGTACATATGTATGATATTGATTTGTAGCTTTTTATCTAACAAAAAACGATTTTTAAATAAAAATGCCACTTTCCTGAAAAAAAATATCTTTGATCAATGTGTTTTGCCAGTGATGACGTATGGATGTGAAACTTGGACATTGAACGCCAAGTAGCTACACAAAGTCCAATGCACTCAAGGAAGTATGGAACATTGTATGCTTGACGAGGAAAGATAGGAAACGTGAGAAGTATGACGAGAGTGGTGGATATATTGGATAGATTGAAGAGATTGAAATGGCAATAGGCGGGCCACGTGGCTAAAAGAATGGTCGAAAAATTGAAAAAAAGAAGTACTAGAAGTACTAGGTGCCCGAAAGAATGCAAAATGGTAAAAGGAAGACCGCAGGGAAAATGCGTAGACGAAATTAGGAAAGTGTGTGAGGTGATATGGATGAGTTTTGCCAAACAGAGACGAGTAGAAGCGTGTTGGAGAGGTGAATGGCTGTAGAATGTAGATGATGATATAAATTCAGATTTTCATTTGATTGCAATTTCACAAACATGTGATGAGAAATATCGTAAATTTCGAATTCCGAATAATTTAATTGCTATAATACATTCAACAATACGATGACAGTTTTGATACAAAATCCAAACGCGCACATATGTACATGACTTGATTGACCCACTGCATCGTTGAAATACTCCACTGCACTTTGGCATTCACCAATGCAACTAATGATTGAAATTGGTCCCGCAAACGTTTCCACAGCCACAGACAAAGGAAGCACGTGTTACCGCTCAAACTCATCACAGAATATATTGAATGATTGCAAAGCCTTCGAATGGAATTTGCATCGCGTATGATTGACAGCAACTTATTAAACGAGCGTCGCAACTTCCGAATAGAGTTTAAACACAATTGCAATTTACCACCGCAACTCGTTATAAAATTAATAATAAGCTCGGGGCTTTACACTACTATTTCAACTTTTTTTTTCTCCTATTGTATAGTAATGTACTTGTGTTCGTTTCGCAACTGCACGTTGTTGCGCCACTTTGTAACTGGATTTGCGTCTGAACGCGAACTTTTGCGACATCTGTAGTTGCCAACTATACACGTTCGTAGATATAGACACTAACTATTGCAGACGAGTTGAACACGCTGAATTACCTAATTTAATTACGGCGGGTTTTTCATTTCAATTTTAAATCTGAAATTCCGAACGGATTCGCCCCTGCGCGTCGGACAACTTTACTACCCAAATACATACATACATACAAACATCTGTAACTTTAACGACCGTAAAAAATTTACACAATGACCGGAAAAATCCAATTAAAATGCACACTTATATTCCAACCCGGGAACTTTCAATTGCAAATTCAAAAATATATTTAGCCTATCGAATTGCACCTCGCACGTCCGTTTTCGACGTACATACGGTTAATTCAGTTTAAATTTTAACGAGATTTACATGTCTAAGCAAGATAGGGGTTACACGACACGAATGGCAAGAAGTTCAAACTGTTAAATTGCCATAATAGGATAGAATCAAACTTCCAAAGTTACTGTTGCGTCTGGAGCGGTCTGCGGTTGATCACAGCAATTCAATTATTTAAATCTCTCACTATGTTTGTAACCATTACTCGAAACGATTAAAGTGATTTTATTATAATAAGAAATAACGTTTTCTTTCGAAATTTTCAATAGAATTAAAACCATTAGCGCTAATGGTTTTAGTTCTAGTCAGCATCGTGGACTAGTGGTTAGGATATGTATATGCTTTCGAACACTGTGGTCACAGGTTCAAGTCCCACTGGTTGCTGCTGGCCATACCTTGGTTTGTTACTCCAGGTCGATCGTTTCCTATCAGAGTTTACCCATTTATCTGATTTTCATTGAAACGGTTCCAATAAATTGGCCACCTTTACCCATTTCTCACAATTATCGAGTTTTCAGCATCTCGAATTTCGCTGATTCGTATAAAAATGCTGCAAATTTGATAGTAAATGTCTCGAAAATATCAATATCATTTAAAAAAAATGCTCTGAAACTGCAAGTTTATCAAAAATTTGTCCATAGATGTTTTTATGATGCTTTGTTAAAATTATTCTAAAAATTGTATATCGTTGTTTGTAATTGGCCAGGAAGGCACATTGGGGCTAACCTGTTAGGCCTTCCTGAGATATACATACATACATACATGTATGTTAAAATAATATTAGCATTTATAAAGTATAAATTTAAAGAACCATTAATGAAACCCAATTGAAAAATGAATAAAAGTGATGTACTGAGCTATTAATACATACATGACTTTATACTCGTGATTATTTTTAAAAGTCAAACTGACCTCGAAAATCCCCCACCATTTGTTTTTTTCAATTTTAGTACCATTACAGGTTTTCCCAAAGCGACACCAATGGCCAAACTTTTACTAATGTATATGTACTGTATATAAATTGGAAACCATATTCAATAGTGGTGACAATCAAACGGTAGGTGACCAATTTTATCAGAAACCATTTTAACAATGAAATCAGACAAATCGGCAAACTCTGATAAAAAACAATCGAGTTTGAGTCACAAATATCCAACCCTGACCAGCAGCATCGCAGAAACACTTCGAATCACAAACCGCATGATTATTTTCAATCAAAAGCAAACTAGGGATTGAATCCGGACCACTCAGTCACTAGTATTATACACTAGTTAGAGAGTAAATATCAGTATTTTTTTCAATTTTTATCCCATGGAATTTTTTTTTTAGTTTTTTTACTACTAAAAATTCAAATAAAGAAAACTTTGCTGTGTTGAAAATATGTAATCATGTGATTATTTTATTATTTTAGGAATGTATGTATGTACATATATAAAAAATCCGTTGCATCTCAAGCCAAAAGTACAAAAATATTATTTAGTACATTCTATAGGTATATGAATACATTTATATGTTCCGTAGAATATGCGTGGTGTATCCGTAATAGCAATAACCGATACGATCTGTTCATATTATACAGCAGTACATGTCACCGAAACGTATCAAACTGAAACAGTTTTCTATGGCTATTGTGGAAGTATCAACGCATGACCTGACGTCATCACGGCAACTGCATCTGTACTATCAAAAGTGCTGTCATTCACATATAAATATATTCTGAAACGTCATATTTTGACTATATTAAGTGAGTTTTTCTTTGCACCCGTCCAAAAAACGTATGATAGTGCCAAAAACGGGCGGTGCTGTATATGAATACAAGTTTTTTCTATGCAGTGTTGTGCCGAGCTGTTGGCATGCAGTGATGTTTAATATAAACGGTCTTTAATGTGTAAAACAAACATAACTAGATGCTATTTAGCATACTATTTAAAAAAAAATAGGTTTCAACTCCATATATTTTTTTACATACTTAATAAAATGGGACCAAAAACATCTAACTTTTCCAGCTAGTGAATATAGCTATTATGGTTGATGAAAACTTTTGGCAACTGATGACATTAGTACCACTTAAAAGGTAAAAAATCAAAAAAATATATCTATATACTGACCTACAACGTGCAAATATCCAAACTGCGTCTTAGCAGTAGCTGTGTTGATTTGGCACATGTATCTCCCCTTATCCTCTTCATGCACATTCGTAATGTGCAAAAACCACGTTCTGTGTTTGTCGTGGGTCACGCTGATCCGCGGATTTCGCGTGATCACGTGATTGTGTACTGTCAATATGGCCGACTGCTCGAAGTGCATCCACGCTACCTGCAACAAAATCCAAAATACCGATCAACAACGTACCAAATTCGACACGTGTGCGAATTAAACGTCGATTTTTCGCCGAAAATAACCGTCGAGTTTCGGCTGCGTAACATTCCGATCATGTCCGAGCTACCTTTCAAACACTAATTCAATAAATGACATAAGGGATCGTACGTGCGAGGGCCGAGCCCGGGATAACAATGGCCCTAATGTGATATGTGTCATTAGCGCTAATCACGTCTTTAGCCACCTAAGGGCCGAAGGGGATGCGGGGAAGGGCCAGAGGTCTACCTGGTCACGACTGATAGTCCAGTTATCCTAATTATGATCTCCAATCTAAACGGGAAGACGGTGACAATGGGCCTCCAAGTATATCATCGATAATCCTATAACTATGTGATGTATTCTCATAGAATTAGCACTCGCTTATCTACTACAAATTATCAATTTTAGAACCTTATTTAAAATGGTACCTTTGGCGATAGCTAATACTACGACTATACGAGTATTAAGTTAACCATTAACATAGAAATCAGTAGATGGTTATTCGAATATATACTATTGACTGACCAACAAACAAGTTTATATTTACAACCCCTTTAAAGTCAACAAGGTGATCCTAGTTGTGTTCTTTATTGTCTTTCAACGACTAAATATATTACTAAATAAAAAAACCAAACAATGGAGAATAGATTTTTTCAACAATGAAGTTTTTAATGTATACATTTTTTAAACATACAAAATATGATCTGAAAGTTAATTTAATAAAACTTTATTTATTTCTTCAAGAAATTCTCAATGATCAAATTAAGAGATTTATTTCTCATAGAGTGTCTGTAATAGCATTTTAGTAAGAGATATAACAAGAGGCTTGTCAAATCTGACGTCTTCAATAAGCTCTAAAATAGAAGACAGCTGACTCATTAGACTAAACAATTTAGTTTAAAACAAGCAAATGCATAAAATATCTATTATTTTACATGATTATTATAATTAAGTAAATATTGCTTACGTTGAAATAATTTTAACATAATTAAATTTTGGCACACTATTCAGTAAGGTTTGAGTAATAAAGTTAAACACGCTTAATTGCAATTAATTTAACAACCATTCTCATACATCGGGGTTGTGTAATATTAAATTTAATCTAAATATAGGTAAATATTTATAAATTGCTCACCCTCATAAGTTGTTAAGCACTTGCCTTACATACACAATACGTAATCGTTTGGTATATATTATAATTATTAATTGTTTTTGAAGTTATTACATTCGTTATTTTACACCTATGCTTTTATTAACTTAAATTTAGATTATGTTACATATATAAAATTAAGTAACGAAATATACAAATGTACATAGATTATATTTAATTAGTTAATCTAAGTACAACTTTATTGTGTATAATAATAACAGGTTTTAAAATTTACTATATAACTAAAACATATTTTTGTATTTCAAGTGTAATGAATTCAGTAGGTCAATCATTTGTTCTGTAGTAAAGTGTCTCTGGAAAAGCTTTTATAAAATGGTATTCCTTTCTCTTCTAAAGACAACGGAATAAAAAAATGTAAATAGCTTTGATAATGCAAACTGTTTCAAAAATGGTTATGTAAAATCTTCAAATTCTTAAAACAGACTTCAAATTCTTCAAATATGTTAAGCATTTATGAGCCGTTGTCCACTTTTCTTCATTTCGAGAAATATTTCGCAAAACATTAACTATAATGTTTTGCGTTTAACAATATTTAAAAATCTTGGTGGCTTTTAATACATTTATTCTGCTTTTTCAAGATTCTGGACATAGGGAATTATTATAATTGATAACAATTTGTGAATTAAATCAAAAATAAATAGTGTTTTTGGAACTGAAAATTAGACTTCCGCAACTTAGGATATATGACGGCTCATATGTAAATATACAATATTGAGACTGTCTGAAATTCTTTTTATACATCTGGAAGTAATATTGTCCTTTACATACTTTGCAAAAATCGAAAAAAGTAAATGTAAAACAAATTTGTAAATGGGTATCTTATAAAAACTACTTGTATGTACATATGTACATTAGGCGAAACTACATATATTCAAATGCTCTGCACTTAAAAGTCAAATTTTTAATCCATCGTAAATATTCCCTTTCACCAGACCGTAAAGCAGAATCTGAATACATACATATATATACATATATTAAAACCGGGAACTTTTTCGAGTGCGGTTTTATTATATAAACGACGCGGTGGCGTCGAAAAAGTGCATTCGCACTAAAAAGGCGAAATTTTCACATTATAGATTCACCGGAGGCTGCGACGGTTCCACCCCCTCAACCCCCGACACCCGGCCCTGTGACCCCCGCGGGAGAGATAAATGAAGTAGTAACTGGAAAATAAACGATTTCCAAAGGTGGAACGATGGTGGCAGTATGGGGGATGGTGTAGGGGGTGAGGGTGCGAGCTCCCATAATAATGTGGAGCGACTATCCGGGGACAATAATATTTAGGACTTGATCTATGGAGACAGCCGATGAAAATACGTGTGCCGAATGCGAACGATAAAAACGAGCAGCCGAAAGAAAACCCGATTCTTTCTTACCGTTCCGACTCCCATCCCTATCCCCCTTCGGTTCTGCCCTTCCGTGTCCGTGCACCCCGGAGTCTGTCTGTCCGACTTCCAAGTCTGGGGGTGGTTGGCAATTTATCTCTCCCCGCGTCTACCTCGTCTCTACCTTCTTCCACCTTCCCCGTCTGTGTCTGGGATAGAACAAAGACGGTCTTTTGGTTATTTTTGGACAAATTCGTAAACACGCTGCCTGCCGAGGCTAATGCGCGGAATCATATAATTTTTCAGACCATAAAGCCCTTTATCGGTAGCCCTTAATATATTGCCGTGTTTGTTCATTTGTCTCGCTACTACATACAAACATACATACATATATTATGTATAGCAAACGTGTATCATAAATTAATTCATTGCATGCTATGACACAATTTACAAATGTACTATTAAAATGCTTGATAAATTAGTATCAAAGCTAACTACATTAGTATGAAATATTTTTACACTAAGTATAGAAGCTGTAAATAATCATATTATAAACGTAGCTGAGAGTTGTTTATGTAAACATGTAACTAGAGCAAATTTTTACAATAGAAACAGTACGTTGTCAAATCCATTAGCTAATTAAAAGTGTATATCCATGTGAGCTTATTTACATAGTTAAGTACATATGTAAAGCTACATTCAAATATCATTGTATATTATATACATACACAAGCTCTATTGCGATGAATAAAATTCAGATAGAGTAGTTTTGTAACAATTAAAGATTTACAGAGATTACGTAATTTGCTTTATATATTCATACTTAGTGTCGGAAATATATATAAAAATACGCAAAGTGTTTCTGTTTGGAATAATAAAAATAGATTGATTGAAAAATACGTGGTTGAAATGTACAATGAACGTGGAAAATAAATGTCGCTTCACTTTAAAAAGACTGATAGATAAAATAAGTATCAAAAGAGTATCTGAAAGGTTGTACGAGAAAGCAATGCAACGACGGAAAACTGAACTAAGGAACATGCTAATGGTTGTTGAAAGTTACATAAAATATGCAGAAACGAAAGAGCCTTTCATTCAGCGGCAAAGTCCTTTATTTCAATGATTTATTCAATGAGATACACCGAAGGTATCAAATTTTAATCAAATTTCATCTCATAAGAAACAATCTTTAATCATTTTCACATATCGAGTTATACTGAAGTAAATAAATGCTGACCAAATTTCATCTTATAAGAAGCGTCCTTCAATAAACTATTCGAATTTCGTTTCGTAAGATGTTAATATATCATTAGTCTCATCAATTAGTTCCACGAATTACCAAATCCATATTAACCGGCCATTTTAAAGCATTTCGAACCGGGATTGCGAATAATAATCGGAGCTGACGGTTCCGGCTCGTAATCGGCGTCGGTAGTTGTAAAACGGTGGTCCGCTCGAAGCACAATGGTGCGAAGATGCCAGGGGTGCTCCAGACGAAATGGGGCACCACCAATCTCACCCTCACCCACCCCCGGAAGCAACGGCCGAGAAAATGAGGTTGGTGCTCTGTGAGGCGTGTAATGGACACGCGACGGTGCAAAGTGGCGTCGCGACGCCTGCATAGCGACGCTTCTACCGTCTATCAAAACGACTCAAAGCCTTCGATAATCCACCTCACAGACACTAATCAATAGCTTTAAGATGTTGTGTAATTAGATTTTCCTATTTAGTATTTTTTATTAATTTAAATTCGATCTGTGACAAATATCATGAATTAATATAATCATGCAATACAGTTGCATTTGTACGTATGTATGTCTGTACATATGTACGTGCAAAACTACACAGTTGAAGCTCGACTATCGTATTACGTTTAATTCAATCTTGTTTCAACATGTTTTATACCAGTGGTCTTTAGTAATTTTAAATACTTAAAAAGATTAAAAATTCCACCAAAAATTTTATTGCAATTTTTCACGTTTCCTCGCGTAAATTTTTACAATTTTTTTATTAATTGTAGTACAAGTAATATAAAAAAATACATGGATGTTTTCATTAAAACTTTCAAGTAATTGCAGCACTAATTTCTATTTGTTTTTGCAATTTTTTTATTAAGATATGCATAAGCAGATCTGAAAGTTTTGTATCAAACTATAAAATAGTAATATGTGTGCTAATTTTCATAGAACATTTAGTATCAAGATTTATACAGCGGATTATAATATATTTTTTATTTTTTTTATTTTTTTTTATTTAATAGTTTTGGACCATTCTGGCAATACAGGAAGAACCTAATGCGCCACAATGGCCTACATTTAACAAAGATAATACAAGTAAAAAAACAGAAAATTAGAAAGCAGAATAAAAAATAATAAAAAGTAACAAATAATACAAATAAAATAGTACATAAAATGTACAAAGGAGAAAGAAAAAGTAAAATAAATCAACAAAATATGAATAAAAAATAAAATCACAGCGAGGCCCAAATGGAAGAGAGTAGATTGATTCCACTCATACATCACATTCAAATTAAGAAAGTAATAATGAGCGCAGGTTACCAGATAAATATGTTAAAATAGCATCCGATAATCTACGCTCCCCAAGGTGGAAAATATCACATTCAGGGACGGCAGCAACGATTTCATTGAATTCGAATAGCTCTTGGAATAGGAGCCATTCGAAAAAGAACTGTGCGAGCAGCAGGTAGAACCATCAAATGATGATGTCTACCACGTACATAATTATTAGGGACATAAAGTCCCAACTGTTCCAGAAACAACGGGCATGACGTATTACCACGCAATAGCTGGAGAACGAAACGAATTAACGAGAAGTTTCTCCGAAGTTCAAGGGAATTATACCCAAGCATGCCCAAAAGGAAAGGAGTAGGATAGAGATATGGGTAGTACCCATACTCTTTCTTATAAAGAAAACGAAGAAATGCTTTTTGCACTGTTTCGTTAATAAGAGAGTAGTTTGCTTCATGTGGATTCCAAACAATCGCATTATACTCTAGCTTACTTCTAACAAGCGAATTGAAAAGCAAGCGAGAAGACAAGGGGTTGGAGAATAATCTAGCATATCTCAAGACAAATCCAAGTCGACGAAAGGAAACGTCAGCGACTGCCTTGATGTGGTTGTGAAAGGTGAATTGAGGATCAAAAATGATACCCAAGTCGACCATTAATTCCACACGCTTCAACAATACGGATCCAATGGAATATCCGTTCAACAATATGGATCCAATGGAATATAGGTTAAAAACTATTATCCTATAACGTTAAATATGTAAGTTTACCCATAGTAAGGTCAGTTTTTCTTTTCTAAAATGTTTGTTTTATTTTCTAAAATAAAGTAAGGAGAAGTGATCTGATAGTTAAAATAACATTGAGCAACAAAGAAAAATAAACGGAACAATTTTTACTAAATTAGATCCATTGAATTCGAATATGACAATGTTATTATTGCTTTCTTCTCGTTAATGAGATATAATCATTTAAAAATATGTTCAATTTGTAAAGCTTTTGCAGATTAATATTGTTGTGCCAAAATTGAGTATTAAAATGAATAGTCGGATGGTTTTTATATTTATTGTGATTTTTTAATGCTTTAAAATACCTATTATTAATTATCTAGCGAATTTTAAAACAAAAAAAAAATATTTTTTTTATTTCCGTAATATTATAAGCTTATTTCGCTATTTTTTCACTTAACCAACTTTACAGGGTTTGTTTTTTAACGTACTAATTCAAGCGGTAAATTATTTTAAATTAGGTTAAAAGATGCGCTTGTTTTTAACCGTATGGATGATGCAAGATCGGGAAAAATAATGGAGAGCGCATCACTCCATCTCATTCGCTCACACTCACTTACGAGCGATGAAAAATCCACCCTGCCTAGAAAATATAGAACATATTGTAATTTCAAATCATTTACCGCTCGAATTAGTACGTTCGAAAAAATACCGAGATTTTTGATTAACCGATTCTTGTAGTGAAATATAGATCTGGCCCAATAAATACGTGATAGTTAGAGAAAAAATTAGTAAAATAAAAATATATATTAGACTTTTTTTAAAGTAATAAAAAATCACAATCAATATAAAAAATCCTTGACTACTGATTCCAATATTCACTTTTGGCACAAAAATACTAAATTTTGAATGAAACTGCAAAACCAAAAATCTGTAAACTTGCGGATTTTTTTAAACGTTCATATCTCAAAAACGCTCATATCTCATAAAACCAAAAAAACTATTATCATATTCGAATTTAATATGTAAAATTTAGTAAAGATAGATTAGTCTCCTCTCTGGTAAGTAAAAAACGTGACTTTTTGTTGCTCAGTGTAATCGATGCTTTCTAGCTTGATTTGACTTTTATCTAAAGAATTTATGCCTTATATTCAAATTATGTATCAAAAATATCTTTACAGTTATTTAATTCCATAAACAAGCTGTTTAAACCATTCCATAAATAAGCTGTTTAAATATCACTTTGATCCATTTAAAGAGAAGTCGTTCAAATTTTGTAAAAAATAAAGTATATTAAAACATTAGCTTTACCTTCTAATTGTAAAAAAAACATCAAAAGAAAGTATATCTAAATATAGATCTCTCAAAGTGGCTTTATATTTTAATTAATTACAAATATTGTACCATCATAAAAGGAAAACCTGCTCATAGGGGGGCGAAATGGTAAGGAAAACTGCTGCAACCCCATTCGAGCAAAGCCTTACTTATCTCACGATCATTAAGTGTTTCTTTCGGTTCGAAAACAACCCCTTTCGGATAAGCAACCAACATCCCCCCACTCTCACACCATTTTCCCGGCTTTGACTAATTAGTTAATTGAGACGTCTAATTAACTAATCGTTATCTCGTTTCACTGACACCAAATAAACACATAAAATCGGACTTTCACACACTTTTTGGGGTTGGGGTTGCTAGATTGTAACAAAAAAAACTTAATGGAATTATTGGGAAATACTATGCAATTGTTTTTGACGTAAGACCACACTTTTAATTAAGGTACATAGTATTTAGCAATGGTCTGCAAAATCGCTATAAATCTGAAATTTTATTTGCAGGGCAATCACTATTCACATCCGAGTATTCGCCATACATTGCTGAATGAAGGTCTTTCTAACACGCTTCCATTAGTCTCTGTTTTGAGGAACTCTCATCCAACTAATTGCACACATTATCAAATACAATCCACACATTTCTTCTGCAGCCTTCCTTGCACCCTTTTACATTCTCTTGGGTAACATTCGAGCTCTTCTTTCGTCCATCTATCGTCCGCTCTTCTTCTAACAATGTGACTGGTCCATTGCCATTTTAATTTATTTACTCTCACCATTATATCAATCACCTTTGTCATACTTCTAAACCACGCATTCCGTTTTCTATCTAATAATATTTATATATTTTAATAGAACGTAAATAATGACTTGTAAAAATAATTTTGCAATAGTTCTATGACTGGTTGCTTCTCATTTCCGTATGTGTATATTTATAAATTTAAAATTATAATCAATTAGACAATTACCGCAATTCCAATGTTGTTATAAGTGAAAATTTACTATAAATGGGTAAAGACGATGAAATAAATATTTTTATAATATATAAAATAGCAACTAGGGTTTTAGTAATTCGAATCTAGAATGCATTTTAAATATATGTAGATTGTTTTATGCTCGGCACAATCAGAAGAGACAAGAAATGGAACACTTGCTTAAGAACTATACATACATATGTATATGTATGATAAGATATCTGACATATTGGAGTTTTAAGATTGAAATGATAATACAAGAACTATGAGCCAAAAGTGTACAATGAAGTATTCAAATGCTAGTCAAGAAATTGTAAACAGTGCAAGAAGAATGAATCGAACGAAGTAATAACGTATGAATGTTGCTTAGAATGGTGTGTAGATGTTGTGGATGGTAAATTGCTGTAAATGATTATGATGAAGTTAAGCGTAAGTACATATGTAGTTCTAAGAATCCACTTCAACCCCCAGTAGTGTAATCTCGTACTCTTTTACTCAGATTGCAAAAAGGATATGGAGGGGTTAGATATTCGCGCCAGAAATTTTATCCACAGATCGGGAAATACGTTGCGTACATTTTTCCGTGTATTTCCCGTCGGGGATTTGGACCGTTTTCGGCGACGTCTCGGCGCAGGGGTGCTCTCTCCTTTGGCCCCATGGGTAGGATGGGGGTCTATGGGTTTGAGGGGGGTAGGAAGGTGATAACGACTGGTGTTAAATTACATTCCCGGCGTTTCAGAATGCAGATTGAGCGCCGCGACCACCCCCTAGCAGATGCCGTTCTCAAATATTAGCATTTAGTGTTATGGCCGCTGAACACTTTTTCATTGGTGCGTTCGGTCGACTTACGCAGGTCTCTCTCTCTCAGATAAGTGGCTCAAAAGTCGACCATATATTTCTTTTCCAGTGGCTTCTAATGCCTCCTCGCTTTTCTTTGGTCTTTCCTCTTTCGTTTTTTTAAGGTTGTCGGGTAAAAATCGAGAAAGAAATACGGCGCCGCTAACGCCGTAATAAAATTTGTCCAATAAAAATTATTCGCGCGTTTGTGCTGCAGATAAAATACGAATTTTCTACATTAAATGAATTCTGAATAGATTGAACGCTTTCGAAAACGTTATATAACTGCCTAGATATTAAACGAAATGCTTTTACTGATTGATAAATCTGGCGATACGTATTTTGGAAATACAATACTACTCTCAATTATGCTCGCAATTTTATTTTATTTTATTTTTTACATACATATATACAAATATACCAGGAAGGCTTAACAGGTAAACCCCAAATGCGCCTTCCTGGTCCACATAATTATTACATAGATACATGTAAATCTAAACAATATCTGACATCTATCGTCAGATATTACAAATATCGTATTAATACGATAAATAACGTTGAATAACTTTCATGTAACAATACGAATTTTTATATTCGATAAACAACCACAGAGACATTTATGGTGAGCAATATGGCGAAACCTAAGATATAACAATAACTAAAGGTTCGCAACAGAAAATTGGGAAGGAAACGCCAATTTTACAGGAATCGTTTCAATGAAAATCAGAAAAATTGGCAAATTCTGATAAGAAACGATCGACCTTGACAAACCAAGGTCTGGCCAATAGCGAGACTTAGCGGGAATCGAACTCGTAACATCAAGTACGAGATAATTCAACATTCACCACTAGACCACGCTACTGGTTTTAATTTCTTATAGTGAATTTAGATGATTTAGTTCGATAGAAAAATTGCCGCTGCGCTACAAATGGTTGCAAACTACGTGGCCGCATGGAATGTAGCAAACCCAAAAATTCCATAGTACAAAAAAAAAATTAGTGACCATTTTAGGCAGTGTCATTCACTTTGTATAAGAAAACATTATTGTTGTTTTAATAGTTTGAAATTATCGAAAAATCTGAACTAAACTGAATCAAAAAAAATTTATTGAAATAAATAAATTTTCATACTATCATCATATTTATTTGACCTGTAAAGACACTGTGGTATACTTGTATATTAAAATAAATAAATAAATATAAACCAACGAATATGACAAATTTAATTAATTTAACTAAATACTAAATGCTATTGTGTTTTAAAAGTCGTTTAATTTATTAAATACTAGTTGTTTTACCCGGCTTCGCTCAGTATTTGTAATATAAACAGCTTATACATGGCGAATCTAATAGTAAATATTCATTTGTTTTTTATTAAATTTATTTGGGGGATAGTGCTCGTCTGTATTTTGAACAAACATCAATTATAAATTTTTTTAATCTATAAATTAATATATACATATGCAAATTTAATACCATATGTTTTAGGGGTAAAACCGAAATGGCATAATAGTAAAATCGAAATAAAAAATAAATAAAATGAACAATTTAAATGTAATGGAAAAAAGCTTACATAAAATATTTCAATTTAAGATTCTTTTAGTTGAATAAAATAAAATGTAACCAGTTCCCACATGTACAAAAACTATACAAATGGTTTTATTATACGTAGTTATTACGTACATTATTTAGAATTAATTTTGCCGAATGGTCTATTTTCTTTCGAAGGTAAGCCATTAAAACTTAACGGGCTTATGTTATAATACAAATTTAACATCCGGTCAAATAATACAATATAATATGCCCAATCGAACCGGAATGACATTGTCTGCGCCGGATTTACCGGCGAATTCTGAATATAAAATGTTTATTGGGGATCGAATGATAACCGTAAAAGGAGTATTTCTTATTGACGTCCATAAATTTCATATCTTTACGACCTCGTTTTATGATTTATTCGGGTAACATTTACCCAAATTCACCCACCACCATCTAAAACCCACCCCCCTATGCCAGGGCTTCGTTGTTTTCCTCGTATGCGCCTGAAGTTCATTTAGATAAACTGCACAAAGCGGGTATATTTATATATTGTATATATGTATATATAAATATAATTTATGTATATTTTTCCTCAGAATTTTTTTATTTAGATCAAAAAGAGTATCGGAAAAATAAATCTCAAATATACTCACTTTATATGATCCTAGATTTTTCACTGAACATGCTAGTTTTACGCTGCGTCCAGCAGGAACTGTTATGTTTTCTATCACATCTGTGAACTCTGGGTCTTCTATGACTGTAATGAAAAAAAAATACATAATGAAATTTAATAATATTTACTTTTATAACTAAAATTTAACTTAAAATTTATTATCATAATGTTCAGCATTTCAACACTCAATCCATTCATCTCTGTCATAAGCAACACTTTTCTTCTTTCTTGGACCATTTTACACGACCGTAGAACCATTCAAATACATTTAAGCCAGCATGGCGCGGTGGTTGCGTTGATGGTGGTTGATGGTTGGTGGTGGAGAGCTCTTCGGGTTCAATTCCGTGAGCTGATCGCGATTAAAATAAATTTATTCGTAGTATAATTTTTAATGCTGCTGGTCAGGTTTGGATATTTGTGATCGTTTCTTATCAGAATTTGCCAAATTGTATGATTTAATTGTTGAAGCGGTTCCTCCATCGAATTGGCAAAAACCATTCCGCCCAATATGTCACCATTATTTGAATATGATTTCAAAAATTGATTATCTATGTATAACATAGATGTCTCGCTAATTTTCTTATATACAGTATTTGTATTATGCTTATATGTCTGGTAACATTGACGCGTTTGAGTATTCTGTAATGTCACTGTGGCTAATATGTAATAAAAAAGTGGAAAAAAAATATACTGTCAAATTTTATTACAATTGCTATTTCAACGCCTTTGCTTGATTCCCTACCACATTAATTAGTCACACCTTATGGTTTTTTCCAATTAGTCACCTTTATATCGAGCATAAAACGTTCAAACGATTAAAAACTTTATTTTCCATGCGAAATTTACTTCACGATAAGACCGTTTTCTGACATATTGAGTTTTTAAGAGGATCTTTATTTATATTCAGTGGATACAAGTATTATTTCTTCAAGAGTTAAGAACTTCAGGGGTTCATTGGCGTCGGGATGGTGCTATAGTTTATATATTGAATGATGTCATCATGTTTTCGGGAGTTCCCACGGTTATTCTTTGTGAAGCTGTGCCTAAAGGTTTGGCTGGTGCGTATCTGTATGATGATAATCATGCTCTTGAAGGTTCACGGACTCAAGGTTGTTTATTTGAAGTGATTTGATGGTGTATTTGCCCTTATGTAATAGAAAACAGATTAGGCAAGGTTCAAACTTACAGGAACGCGACAATGCAAACGTGTGACTTTTGTTTGATGGAGAAATATATGGTATAGATTCGGCATAGTACTAACTATGCTATGTTCCTACAAGATACTTTATTAATTGATTATTTTCTAGACATGTTAATGACTTGTTCGAAATAAACATACAATATAGCTATTAATTACCCTTACTGGATTATTGCATTGAAACTTCCCGTTTTGGTATTGTAAAATTGCTCGAGTGAAACGAATATGTTTCTCCAAAAATGACAAATAGAGATGAGAGGGAGAAGGAAACGTTCCTAATCTCCTTTCACGTCTTATTTAACGTCTTTCTCACATTATTTCGAACACAATGCTATTATTAAACAATAACAATAAATAAATTCTAAAATATATAATTACCATGATTTTAAATCATTTTTATCTTTTGCAATATTAAGATTATTTTCATTAATTAAATTCTGAAGATTTTCGGAACAAAATACATAGTCACATGTGCCGATCGTAGAAATATTGTCCCGAAGTGACGTGGGGTGTCCCACCCCCTTTCCTCACGTTTTATATTATTTAACGCTTAAGCGGATATTAAAGAATCATATATCACAGGGCTTGGGCCGGGTTAGGGGTGGTTCGGCCGCCCCGCCCGTCCATGCGTTGATTTATCGTCGCCTTTTTTCACGCCGATTTCTCCTTCGGATC
This sequence comes from Arctopsyche grandis, assembly GCF_051622035.1. Classification (NCBI taxonomy): domain Eukaryota; kingdom Metazoa; phylum Arthropoda; class Insecta; order Trichoptera; family Hydropsychidae; genus Arctopsyche; species Arctopsyche grandis. The sequence continues at coordinate 23,111,830 of NC_135364.1, read as the reverse complement.
AGTCCAGCTGGATGACTGGCCTTCAGCCACGTACGAGCTCGTCCCATCCCGGATTGAGTCACGCAGAAACGTCCCGTGACGGCGGCCTAACGGGCCAAAAGGTTATACGGGCCGAAAGCCTTCGAAAATTCCGTTTCCCTCCTCTCACATCCGCGTCCAATGTTTGGATAAAAAATAAGAAATCATTTCACGCCCGGTTATTTTCTCATAGGATGCTGTCTGTGAACGTCTAACTTCTCTTTTGTGAAGGCGCGAAAATTTTTTTTATACCGGAGACGGCTAAGGGTGAAAATCTGCTCGTGCAAAGAGCGACAGCGGAAAACCGTTTTTCGTTCGAGTAAGTGCGATTTTCAAAGGCATTTCCACTTCCAAGTAAATTGTTGAACCGAAGCCCATAATATTGTATGCATAACTATCTAAATTTTATCCTGACAGGATGTTCAAACAAAAAAAATAAAACGAACATGACGAAAAGGGAAATTCTCAGATAATCCATTTGAAGCAAACGAAAAATCTCACCCTCATAAACTTGAACCTTTCTAATATAATATATTAAATATAAACATAGGAAATATTTTTACATGAATATTAAGATAGCAAAATATTAAAATTTAAACATCATACATAATATTATACGTATGTATATAAAAAGTGTTATTTGACATCAAAAACTGACAAAAAGCAATTACTATAATTAACGTAATCTATACAAAATATTTAACAAATTTTCATTAATTTTGGAACTACATATGTATATGCATACATAAACGTTTCATATGTACTCAATAATTACATGTATATGTAAATAATTCATGTTAGGGATTATCGGTTTATTATTACCGAGATTACATAGCTTAATTAATTTTGCAATATTAATGAAATCAGCAGTAGATATTTACCAAATCTTAAATTCCAATAAATTTCAATTCTACTTTTGTAAATAGATAATTATTACAGTATTACTACACGGATGTGAGACGTGGACTCTGAAAACCAAGATGATCAGCCGCATTGAAGCTTTTGAGATGTGGGTCTATAGGCGTATGCTGAAGATTCCGTGGACCAAAAAGATATCAAACGAAGCTGTCCTCGGCATGATGGGGAGAGGCAGGGAACTTGTTTCTGTCATCAAGCGGAGAAAGATGGAGTACCTCGGACACATGATACGGGGTCCAAAATACGAATTTCTCCGTTTGATAACCATGGGGAAAATAGAAGGAAAAAAATGGATTGGCAGGAAAAAGTTATCTTGGCTTCGAAACATGCGCATGTGGACCGATATGAGCGCCGAAGAGCTGTTCCGAGCCGCTGAAGACCGATGCGGATATATTCAAATAATCGACGAGGTGGTCGCAAACGTCCGGATGCGGACAAGGCATTAACAAGAAGAAGAAATATATAATTGTTCCTTTTTAAAAAAACTGTTAATTTTATGAATAGTTCTTAAAGTAATATAAAAACTAAAGCTAACATACGAGTATGATATTTATGAGAAAAAGATATATAAAACAAGCAGGTTGAAATAAAACATCTACAAATTTTGTTTAACATGAAGAATGATGCACAATTTTAATTCCACACAGAAAGCCTGAATGTCTGAAGTGGGACAAGATTCAAGTTGGCTCTATTTGGTCCACAGACGGTAGAGCTATCTCCGGAAAACCGTCGAGAGCTACTCGGCGACCGGCGAGCGAGTTAAAAGAGAGTTTTTCCTTTTAACCCACGAACCACCTCTATACCACTAACGGCGACAAGAAGCTTTCAAAGCGAAGAAAAAGTGCTAACAATTGAATCCAAGTGTCGAGCACTCGTTAGGGCTTCCCCGGCTTCAGCCTCCAGACGATGGCCAGACGGTCCACTTCCGAACGCGAAAAATTGAGTTTGCACTTCCCCATTGCACTCGTGAAAAATCCAATAGACAATTTTCCCTCGCCAAGAACGCGACGCATTCATCCAATCAAACGGCTCGTCGGACAAAAACGTACAAAGTTCGTTCGAGGGTGAGAGGTGGATGTTGGGTTCGGTTGCTCTGTTTGTTTTGCTGTCGGCTAATTGCATCGGTGGCAGTGGGGCATATTGCAGCTATTGATTCGCAGAAGTGTCCAAGCCGTTTGTTGCACTCGAACGTAATTAGAACTGCCCGGAAGTGATAATGGCTGGTGCAGCCGTGGCTGAAACCCCACTTTTCTAATACAAAAATACTGACAGTAAGTACTAAAAAGTGGCACTGTGCAATAATTAATTTTCACGTGGTATTTATTCTCACAGTATATATGTAATTCATTTAATTACCCTTTCAATCTTTATGATTATTTTACAGGAATTAATTTGTTAATATTCCGCTTTTTCAATAAAAAATTTTAGTATTCAAAATTTTCTTGATTATTTCGCAATTTTTTCTTATTAGCCTTTTAGATTTTTAAATAATTAAAATGATGTATTATATATGTATGTATGTTCATATGTAGGAATCAAAATGCTAGGACAAGCAAATGCATCAAGAGCTAAGCAGGAATCTGTGAAAATCGGTAGTTCGTGTATGCACATACATTAATATGTATATGTACATTATGATACGCAAATTTTGGAATTTGGAAACATATTAAATTGGAAAAGACGCTCTGTATCTTAATAAATTCATAAAAATAGTATAAACTTCTAAAAAAACTTGTACTCTCGTCAGCGTATTAAACTTTGTGAAAATCGTAAATTTTACTGATTTATTTTGAACTGATGAACTAGATAATTTTAAATTAAAAAAATCTCACATGAAAAGTTGATAATCCCACATTGATAATGTAAGAAAAAAATCTTTGAAAAAGACTTCGTCGCGCGTAACTAGTTTATTATCAATGTGCTTTAAACCTCGTTTTTTTTGTCTAGTATCTACAAATTATGATATTATTTCTAAATAATCCTATATTTTGAGCGATTTAGATTCATTGACTGTAATCTGATTAAGATGTTGAAATATTTCTCAACATTTAAATAGAAAAATATCAATTTCACGAAAAAACTTTTTCGAAAATGTATCTTTTGCCATTTAAAATATAAATTTACCTGCAAATGTAAATACATATTATATTATACACAAATACATATTTTTGTCCTTTAAATTTATACATATAAAATGTATATTTTAAGAGGCTGGAATGTCATTTGCGATACGGTGCAAACGATCGACAAGCGCCAGACAGACTGAACCACAGATTAACGACACGTGTACCTTATGCGTGCGCACTGCTCGCACTTACACTAAGCGAAATCTACCCGATGTCCCGACATCTCTTCCCTGTATACGTTCTGTGCTTCTGATAATTTAGATCCGAATTTTGCCTTATTAAACTCGCCAGAAAGATCCAACTCAATTTTAATAATTACCATTTTAATAATTGCTTCTATGCACATCGAAAGGTTACTCGTCATCTGATGTGCAATCTATCATCCGTGAAGTCGAGAATTGCGTTTAAAACAGCCAACCAGTTAATCTGTGGTTCAGTCTGTCTGGCGCTTGTCGATCGTTTGCACCAAACCCGTCATTTGAAATCTCACTTAATTCTTGGCCAATTGTCTGCAATTTGTAATTGTAGCCTATTTTTATTATTATGGATTATATTATTATAAGTTTTATAAGAAAATAATATGTTGTAACATTTATATGGAAAAATTGATCATATACGTATTTACGTAAATGAAAGCAATTTGGTCAATACTAATACATACGTATTTATAATTAATAAATAATAAAAAGCATTACTTTCGATGATGAAGTAAGAAGCCATTTCAAATTTCCCATGGGAAAACCATTACATACACGTTTAAAAATTCAAATCAAATGTTCTTTCAAAAGCCTCTAAAACCTATTTCAGAGCTAAAAGCCCAAAATAAACACAATCTATTCAGTATAATAATACGTATATAGCGGCGATAGTTTTCGGTAAACGTTAAATCAGCTAATTGAAACAAGGTGGAACGTATTTCTATGTGCGAGACTCAAAGCTCTGCAGCTTTGTAAATAATTAAGCAAGCTTTCCCGAAGCACCGAGTTTGAGCAAAGTGAGCTTTTGTGAGTAGTCGTCGACTACTAAAAAAAAAAAAAAATAAAGTTAAATAAAAAAAGGAAATATAGCAAAAGAAAGCTCACTACTACCCCCAGTACGCTTTGACCATTACCCAAATGAAGGGCTCTTGACGTTACACTATCCGGGGAATTAACCCTATCGTTGCATTACGCTCTCTTTCAAACTGGAAAGACCCACCCTTTCGCGTTACAATAATCATATATCAAAGCCGTAATCGTGTTCCGGCTTATTTACCCCCACGCACCTCTATTTCATCCACTGCTCTGTGATTTCATTTCTGCCTATAATAATGCATGCACCGGTGGTTTCCTTCGGTTCAATTTTTCTCGTGGATATTGCCTACGTTAAATTATTATGAATTGGTTGGAGTTTGTTGATATTTAACGGTAGCGATACGAGGGGTCTCCGTATCCTCATCCCCTATTTCGGGGCTAGGCAGCGGCCGTGTACCCCACCCGGTCGAGTAATATGGTTTAATAACAACCAATGATTCACAAAATATATTACGCGAGTGACGCTCTGAATAATAACGAGACGACCCTCTACGATCAGGGGTGCTCAAACGCTAGAAAAATGTCAGAAGAGTAACGCTTTTCCTATGCAGAGTCAGACGAGTTTCCGGAACTGTATTTAATACATACAATACCAAAACAAATTGTAAAAATGTCGAAATAATATGTTAATGACATTTATTCTATTGTTGTTTTCTTTCATTCAATGTTATCTTAAACGAAAAAAGTACATTTCGTTGCGTTGGTAATATCGAAAAAATTATTCCTTTTACATTTTCAATTATTCAAAATTATATGCCATTTAAACAATTGTAGATGTTTTTAATTAATTTGTGAAAAATATTCGAATTACTTTCAATATTATTCAATTTAAGTATATACATACATACATTCCAATACGCTTATTGATTGAATACTATTTAATTTTAAGACTTCAAATAAAATATTTTCAATTCAATTCATTTAAATTATTAGATTTCATTTAAATTAAACTTAAAATATTATTCCAGAATTTTTAATATTTTTTCTAATAATATATAAATGCATTTTTCATTTTATTGATTATTTTTCTTAACAAATAAATAAGGATTTATTGGATACCACGTTAAGTGTGATAATGCACTGTGAATCATTTGGTTAAAATGTCTATTTAAAGCGACTATATATTTTCCAGATTTCAACAAACCATAACATTTTCGAAGCATTCAAGTGGAGGCATGGTACAGCTAAAGTTGAGAAACACTGCCTTATACTATAAATATATTACATATAATAAAAATGAAATTTTTAAATGAAAGTAAAAGTTTCTAAATTCCAAAAATTTCATACTTTTTTGATTTTATACAAATTTTTATGTTACATTATATGTATATATGTATATAATATGTACCTATGATCCAATTCTTTTATTTTAAATATAAGACGCATATCATGTTATATTCGATTGCGCCTTAAAATCGTTATTGAAAAAGCGGTCACCATCTTTTTCACCTTTAACAAAATATTTAGGAGTACTTAAGGAAAGATTCTGAGGTATATTTGTAGATGGACAACCTTCATTGAGATCTTCTGGTAAACTTAAAAACGCTCTAGCATCAAAGATTTCAGAATTTGCTGCTAAGAATAAAATTCTGGAACAAATGTTGGAGTGCTCTTTTGAGAAATGCTGCATCACCTTACTATAATATCGTCTTCTGTATCTTAATGGTACAGAAGACGATATTATATAGGAAAATGTATAGGTATGTAGATACCAATGATTCTGAAAGTATGAAATAAAACAATACGAGCATGCAAATCAGACACGAAACAGACTTGAAAGCCAGTGGCACAGAATGCATACTTTCTTTCCAAATCCTCCACACCAGCAACAGTCAGAATCGCGCAAATTAAATTATGAAATTTTACAAAACGGGCAAGTTTCAAACGACGAGTGTGTGTGGTAATTGAACACGACTGGCACCGAACTCGAACAATGTAAAATTTGAATTCAAATCTCACTCTAGGCGTCGAGTACGTGCCACGTCGCTGCCAAGAAGCAACGAACGTACTCTTACGGAGATTCTTCGGCAGCGTATGGTTAACCGCGAAAGATTTGATACGAAGCGATGGGGGTGTTTTGGAGATAGAGATGGGGGGTGGGTTTCGTTTTGCGCGCGCGCAACTCGAGGCAATATTATTTTAGGCAGTCGCGTCATGCACCGTAGAGGGACGACGGAAAGAGGAATTTTCCTCTCCGGGGAAACAAGGGTAATGACTTTTCCGAGGCGGACAAATTTGCATAGGCACGCAGCCGGAATTTCAGCCGTCGGCTTTACGGTCAAACTTCGCCGGGAGAAGTGCTCAACCATCGTTCGCCGAGCAATATTTTCGCGCCGGGGTTAATTAACGGAGCTCGGACTCGAAAGGGTTAAATCCGACATTAATCACAAAGGGAGTCGTGCATTCGCAATGCGTTTTCGCAAAAAGGCTCGATTGCCACTGTTGATTTACACGGATCACGTAAGCGATTCAAACGGTCTACAGCGCGTGATGGCTCTCATTAACTTTCCGATTTGAATTCACTACGAAGTTGAATCAAAATTAAGTTATAAGGCATTCGAGCCAAAGATCAGTCGGAACGTATTACGCTTGGAAAATCTCCAGTAGACTTCGAATACGTTCTTGTAATGATCATTCGCGAAATTATCCATGGAAATGGACGTAAGCCAACTATTTAGTATGGTCCATTTCTAGATTAAATTCTGTCTATATGTATGGGACAAAATTACTAATTTTAATGTAATTATAATACATTGTATATATACGTTTTGAAATTAACTTTTCCCGAAAGATTTTGGCGACAAACTGTAAAGTTACTTTGATTTAATCAAAACTGTTGCTAAGGCGAGTCACGTAATTACATCAAAGACATTAATTGTATGAAGTTTATTATAAAGTATTGTACTTAGTTTTAATAAAATAGTGTAAAACTATTTTATCCAATTTTTTTTAATTTTATTTATATAAACACATTCATTCAAGATAAAATCCGTTCTATTTCTAACATTTTTTATTTAGTATAATGTAGTCTTTTTTATTTTTCTATGTCTTCTTTATATATATATATATATATATATATATATATATATATATATATATATATATATATATATATATATATACATTTGTGTGCGCATGTATGCATGCGCGTATATGTATAAGTGTGTATGTATGTATATGTATGTATTTGAGGGTACGTATATGTATGTAGGTGTGTGTACATATGTGTACACTATTCTTATTTTTTTTTTTAATTTATTGTATTTCATTGTAATTGGTTTTTTTCTTTCTCCTTTTTCTTTATGTAAAACGGTAATTTTTTCTTGATCGTATAAATAAATAAATAAATAAAACATTTAATTTATATAATGCTCCATACATTTTTGAAATACATATGTAAATTATAAATATGTACATATACTTTTAACTTTGTAACATGAACTATAATATAATGATGATTTCATCACTTAGTATTACACTGTATGTATTTTAAGCACAACATATATTTGAGACGTTGAATGAATGTGAGCTTTCATATATCAATTTTCTTCAGATATAATTTTCACAGCGTAGTGCACTGGTAGAGCTATTGCATACTATTTAGTATGTAGAAAGGTCATGGGTTCAAATCCCGGCCTAATACACTACTGGCAAGATATTGTAGCTATTTTTAAATAAAAAAGTCCTCTTAATTATAATAGTCAGTGAAACGTAAAGGAGGTTTGTAAAAATCAACCATTTCCTCTTAGAATTTTCGGATTTTTCTAGCTTAATTATGTGACGGAACTAATAAATTGGTGTCCTTCCACTCAGTTTCTCGCAAATTCGTATCATTAGGATCTCAAATTTTTTGAATCTTACAAAATGCTACCTAAATAATGTATCGCAAATTTTTTGTGTATAAAAGCTTTCCTTAACTGTCCATAGATGTCTCTATTGTATTATATGTCCTGTTATGCTTGAAATATTGTTAGTAATACAAATACAAAAATAATCTAAGTACATATGCCATCTTAGGGTAATTCCTACCATGGCACATATATATGATGTATGTATGTATGTAATTAAATAACAAAATAGTAGTCGTTGCGATTATAATAGACTATTAGCGATTTATAGGCAGACCAAGCTATCATTTTCATTTTTGAAATGAACTTTTAGACGACTACCATAAAGCTAAAGCGCTTGGTGTATTATTTAATACTATATGGAATAGTTGAATGGCTGTATTTTCTTTTGAGTTTTCCTATAAAACGTTTTGAATCGTCGTCAATATTCAATCAAGTACAATGTAAGAGATCTGCAAAATTTTCCGCGGTGCGAAAAATAGAAAAGAGAAACTTTTCATAGTTGAAAACCATGACAAGTCGACCAAACGATTCCACCAACCCTTCACATGCATAATTCAAACGCAAAGCGTCATTTTATCGTGTCGAGCACTGATTTCGCGAGCAATAACCTTTTCGGCGCGGCGCAAAATGGCCGAACGGCGAAATTTCGACTACGCGGCGTGTTAAATATTGACACGATTTCCTTGCAAAGTGTGCCTGAGCACAATGCATGCGATAAAAGTCAACCGGGCTTAATATTTTATCAAGACTTCTCTCTCCCCTCACCGTTCGTCGCCGATCACGTAATAAAATGCGCCGTCACTCTCGACGCTCGCGCGCTAAGGGTTAAAAGATGCGATGATGCTCCTCTGCAATAATTCGCACCCGCAAAACGCGATTGTGTGTTCACCACACCATACACATACATATTATACATACTTGTATATATATTTTAGGTACCTATAAGATTTCGATTTAAATGCAAATTTCACATGTACAAATATTCAAAGCGTTATCCTATTTACGATACAAATGCGGAATAATCGAAAGTAAGCGAAAATGCGCGTGTTAAAATAAAATACTTAAAAAAATTAAAAGCACACATGTCATCCTGATTAATATGATACTAGATCGTATTAAATTTATTTCAATTGATATGTTTATACATATGTATAGAATTAACAAAATAAAAAAATAATCATATAAAACACATGTATTTTCAAAATTTTCCATAGTTTTTTTAACTACTATCTTACTAGACTTACTACACTTGACATCTTTGGTATGTACTTTGTTTCTTGACTCTCTTTTTATCAAGTACTAGATTCCAATCATAAAATTCGTCTCTCGCATTTCTAGTTAAATTTGATGGCGGGTCCTTACTGTAAGGAACTTTGACGTAATGAAGCTGGTCAAAGCACTTTTATGGAGACAATAAAACTGTTGAAACTTTTGAAAGCATAAGTTTGCTAATAGTACTGATAAATTCTCTACACACTCAAACCTAATTTAGATATTTGAAATTTTGATCAAATTATAACGGATACATTTATAAGCAAATTTTTCTGCCCCACCAACGAGTCTTATGGATTATTAAGCGTACTTATGGATTATTAATCTTATGGATTATTAAGAGTACTTATTAAGAGGGCTGGACCCCAGCACCTTGTCCATACAAACGTATTAGACTTCTCTCTTCCTCAATTATGGCACTAGAGAAATTATTATACTCTATCCTAATTCCACACGTCTCTTTATTTCTTCTACTTTACTATCGGAAATGTCTATTATTTGTCCCAATTACAAATAATTACTGACTACTTCTACTATTTTATCATATAATGAAATACTATCAGGCATGCAATAGCTAATGATCACTAGTTTGGCTAAAGGTTCTAATAAAAATAGATCTTAAGTCATAAGAAGATTCATTCAAATAATGTTTTCAATCGATTCACTTGACCATTGGCTATCACATTAGCTATACTTTCACCCACATATACATATGTATTCAAAACGCATCATTCATCCATATTGATATAAAAAATCTGATCATTTTATCGAATAACTAACCCAACCATACAACACGTATCATGAGTACTTTTCAACAATTTCACCAACATATTTAAAACATCGTCAGAACTTTTAACAAGGTATCACCTGACTGCAAGTAGACTCCTCGAAAGAGATAATCGAGTGTGCACGGAGAGGCCACCATCACTAACCACTTCTGCTCTCCATCGCAGTGTTTTATTGCGGAGCAGAGCTTTGCATATTCAAGCGAATTGTGGGCTATAAGGGTGGAGACCGTGGGGTGTAAAAGGGTGGGTCGTCATGCTAATTTGCCGCAGCCGTGTTGATTCGCGCCATTACGGCCTTGTTTCCCAATTTGCCGAATAAACCGAGCTGTTGAAATAGGGACAACGACACCGAACAACCAAACTTGAATATACACACGTATATATAAATACAGATGCGGACAGGTCCTCAAAATATATACGTATGTATGTCAATCTAACGGAAAAATTGCTAAAATTGAACAACTTTTCACAAGTTAAATTCGCAGCAATGAAGAGCAGACGAGCAGCTGACCGTCATTTGCAGTCAGCTCGTTCATTGTTTATATAAGCAATTAGGAGTAGAGCGACGCTAGTAGGGTTTTGCCGAGGGTGGGTGTTGTGGGGGCTGTTCATGACAACCCCTAGCCCGAGGACGACAAGTCTGGCCGCATTACTACTGTTTGTCGGTTTGCGATAATATTGTTTCGGTGCAAGACGACACACGACGCTTGCCAATTTAGGAATTGCATCGTTAACAATCAACGATGTTTTCGTATTCCGTTAGCGTATGTTACCCTCGAAAGTTATGCTTCTATATTGGATAAACAGACTGGATGCGGAAGTTCTTAGGGGAAATGAATCGATAGAAATCTAAAAAGTCGCTTTAAAATTGCTTACACGTACATACATATACTCAAATTACATACACAGTATACTTTTGGATATGTTCAAAAATATAGTACTAGAATTGAAATCAATTTTAAAATAATTTAATTTACTTGTTATTATAAAATGAGAATTTTTAACCTTTGGAAACCGTCTAATTTTTATACTAACTTTGCATGAACTTCAGGTCTCATATAACAGTTTCAAGCAAACAATAGTACTTTAACGTAGTTAAAGTAGTAAAGAGACAGTATCCACTATCTAAGTGCATTCGTGGGTGAACAATAGAGACCCCGGATTACGCTAACTTAACTCAGTAAGTGCCTGAACATAGGATACTCTGAAGTTCTCACCGACCTGGGCGAGTGCGTGCGTAAGGAATAGTCTCGCCAGGGTAGACCTCAATAGAAACATGAATGGATCGGGAAAACTGTGCTGTGAAACTTGTCCTTTATAATAAGTACACATAGTAGATCAGATTATTCTAGAGTTAACGGTGGTTTCGTATTGAATAAATTATCTGAATTGACTTTTATATTGATCCTGAACCCACCCCTACGCAACAGTACTAACACACTCAAAAGTGTGGCACGGGACGTGCTCGTGATCTCCAGCTGTGATGGGCGTATATTTATGTCAGCCGCCAGTACAGCTCGGTGGTTACCGTTTAATGAACCACTCAAACTTATGTCCAAAAGGGATAAATATGACCGAAAACAATTTAAGAGTGAGGTTTACCAAAGATCGCGACGGTATAGATTAGGCGTGTAAGCGTTTTTTTAAGTGCAAAAATATTTTAAAAAAAACACGTGCCACCTACCACTATATATGCTTAAACCTTACCTCTGACTAAAATAATAGTTTTATCCGGAACCAAAGCCGAAATAAAAATAAAATTTGGAGTCAAATTTATATCTAAATTGAGGTTTAACTTTGCATAATAAGATTTGTAAAATGTTGCGAAAATCATCATTATGTGAACTTTTGTTTATTTTTTTCTTAATCTGTATGTACGTAGTAACAATTAACAAAATTCAGTGGTTATGTTAAAATTCTACTTCAAGATTTTAATTGATTTAAACTCCAAATTAGTCACTGATCACGTTTCCATTTTCATATGATTTCAAAACAAAAATTCAATCATTCTTTCCATACATATTCATCAGATTGCTATTTAACGTAATAAATAAACATTTGAGTATTTTTAATAAAACAAATAATCACGCACATTTTGGGTTGATCAAACTAATAAGTCCATATTTGAAAATATACATATAATTTTCAAATAAACTGAAACCAATTTGTTTATCTAAAATACGATCCCGTAAAATCGCACATGTAAAATTTGGTCATGCAAACATCATGAAATTATATTAGAAATATTCATATTCAATTTAAAAGGTCGGTTTTTAAACAGCATATGAGCCGTTATAAACAGCATATAGAGTCGTTATATAGGTATTTTAAAGTGGCGGAAGTCCAATTTTAAGTTCCTGAAACACTATTTATGTTTAACTTAATTCAAAAACTGTTATCACTTCTTTTAATTATATATGCCCTGAATCTCAAACAAATTTTGTCAGACGGAAAAGCGAAAGCAACTTGATATGAAACTTGTAAAAAATCAGAATAAATGTATTACAGGCCACCAGTACTTTTAAATATTGTAAAACGCAAAACATTATATTTAATGTCTTGCGAGATATTTCTCAAAACGAAGAAATGTGGACTTATGCCAATTGCTTTGCTTCTGCTTTTTAAATGCTTTTTATTATTACGAAATTATGTTCAAAATACATCTTATATCTATTTTAATAGCTTCTGATCTACTGATCATTTTCTATTTTACAATTTAATTTAATTTGGTTAGTAATCATAGTATTATATTATTCTAATGTTAATCTACAGCATAATAGGAAAAAGAGCTCAAAAACCTATTTACAATCCTTATAAATGTTCATAATACATCTAATACATAATATTAATTAAAGACTCTCTAAAGTCGATGACCTAAAGCAGATCGTGTTTAGGTAATCTGTGTTTATACCTGAAGGGTATAGACATTTTGTTGTAATCACCGAGACTCTTCACAAGTGTGTTAGTATGGTTATTAGTGATTCTGTCATAGAATCTACTGGTTAGTTTGTTAGTAATGTCTGTAACAAACGGAATATTATATATGGCATGCAGTTTTTTCAAGTTAGTATATATGGGTGTATCATAAATTATTTTTAGGGATTTATTTTGTATTACTTGGAGCTTGGAAAGATTAGTATTCGAGGCGTTATTCCATACAGGTGAAGCATAGGTTAATAATGGTAATATGAGCGCGCGATATAATTTTATTTTATTTTGAGTTGATAAAGAACTATGGCTACGCCAATTGCAATTATAACGGTTCAAATGTGCATTTTCCGGACGTTATACCGACATCCCTAAATAGGAAAACAAGTCCAAGAACATCTACGTATAAACATACACACACAAAACCCTATTTGGGATTGAATCAATATTATAGATAATAATACTCGGAAAACATGAACGCTTTCGACCCATCTTTCTGAATATTGGCAATCAGCTCAATTTGATAATAGGTCTTGTGTTTGCATGTTTGCGTTACCACTTCAGTTGGTGCCCGCCGATATGAAACCGAGGGGGAGGTACTTCGACGATAATATTTACCTTTGGGCCCTCGCCTACCTGTGGAGCCCCAAATTGCTACCCACCCACTTATTGCTGACTAGAGCCCAACGAACACAATATAATTGCTTACCTTTCATCATGCGGACGACCGAAGAAAAACATTAAGGAACCGCCGAATTTACGAGGGGGAAAATTGAAAATATCGAATCATCGCCGAATCCCGCCCGATCGTAAATTTATTACAATAATAAAAATATTATTAATCACTTTTCGGAATACAATAGGTTTTGTCAAAAGTTAACGGTCAAATTCCTACACGAACACATATGTACATATGTACATGTAATGCGGCAATGATCCGTGCGTTTGAACCGGGATTACACAGCAGTCGGGAAAACTCTTTGTTGTCCCGGGTTTCGATGTTCATTTATTATTGATGATGACAAAGTGTGCGGATTTTACCTTTCCCCGCCGCCCTAAATGCCCTTAGAATTTAATAAATTGCCTGCAAAGGGGAGATTTCCCGGAACTAATGAGGCCGAATGCAAAATATGAATTGTACGTGGACGCATATATTATCTTTTAATTAATTTAAACACAAAATTTGACGTACTTGTATATCTACATTTGGATTTTGAATCATGAATACTTATGATACTAATGTATTTTTACTATGAAAGAAAGTTTAAATATTTCTGAAAATGTATCAAATATTCCTTATAAAAGACAGGTTTTCCCGAACTAATGGAACGAATGAAAAGTTTGATTTCGTATACATATAAACTAATGTAGAATGTATATATTTATTGTTAATTAATATTTACATATATAAATATTTTAGCAAAAGATGTTTTCAATGTGAAATATTTCATTAGCTTATTCAATTAAATATGAGTGTTTTTATTTTAATATATGTATGTAAATAAGAGGAAAAATTTTGCCTAAAAAAATCTTCCTGAATAATTCCAAACTCATTCAAAATGGATATGTTACAGTCCAAGTGTACATTTCTTTCGTTCATGAACACGCTAGTTTGTTCACACAAAAACCAATATGGCACATGCAAAAACTACTAGGCTGAAGTTTTCACAATCTCTTGTTCCATCCTTAAATCGTATACATATGTACATGCATATACGTACCCTGGGTTACAATATTTAAAAAATAAATGGAAACTAGAATCACAACAATGTTGCAAATGTGGCATTTACAATACTTTGCATTTTGACAGGTAAAGGTTTCATGCGATACCCGAAGGGAGTCCATTTGACTATTAACACTAAAACTAAATCCAATAGTAAGTGTATGAACATACTAGTATATTCATGAACGAGCCAGACAGATAAACACTTAGACTTTATAGAAAGACTGAAAGTATTATACGTGTAAAATGACGGTAAGTTTAAACATAATGAAATAACACTTGCCTTACTGTGGTAAAAAAATCGGCTAGTCATAAATAAAAAAATCCGCTGTGCTGGATTCCAAGCGTCCAGTTATAAATATGTGTTTTAAATTATAATAATGCAAAATATGCGAGGTTTATTATTTTAATTAGCTATAAAAATCATTTTATCAAGTATTAAATGTCGAATACTATAAAATAATAATAATTGCAAGAAATGAAAAAATGTCATCTGAATTAGAGCCGGCATTACAAATCGGATATAATTTTCACATTGACCGTTAAGTACAGCGGGTGCTGAATTTTCCCTCTCTCTCGTACAAGGAGCTTCCCACGAAAATAACTATTTATTTTGATATTGATCATTTTTTTATTTCGTAATGACATAATTCAAATCATAAAGGTTTTGATGTTGAATACATAAAATATGAAGACAGTATATTTGGAAAATTAAAAAAAATATAATTCTTGGTCACTCGCTATCCATCACAGTGTAGAAAGTGTTAAAAACCAACTAGAAATAATAATAATTTGTAAATAAAATTATTATTTTGAATAAAAACACCAATATTTTTTTTTAACTATCGCCATCTATGTGTAAAACTAACAAACAAACGTCAACCGTAAACGTCAAATATAATGTCGGCGGGCAAATTACAAACGCGTCTTACACGATATATTTGCACCATCGTAATGGCGGAGGCTCCATTTACTTATATTGATGACCAAAATGAGCAATATGGCAAAGTATGAAAACGATCGGATAAGAGATAAAAATGACCACTAACACAAAAGCCATGTGAAACGTAAAGGAGGTATGTAAAAATAAATAAAAAGCACCTAATTTTGATGAAAATGACTATGGTATTTTTACGTAGGGGTGGGTGGGAGATACAAATGAAAGGCCAAAGTTTCTTCACAGCATTTATTGAATGATTCAGGAGGTCCATGCGCAACCAGCACTCGTTCCAGAATTATCTTATATGGCATAAATACCTCCTTATAATAAGCCAGTTGCTCACTACAGCTTCCCCGATCCGTTTGTTTCTCCATTGTCTAGGCACGCACAGTTTTAAGAGAGTCTCACGCTCTCAGGGTTCTAGGAATTCTACTGATCACTTAGATCCCCGCTAGGTCAATTCAGTGGTCTTTAATGTTAGCCCCAGAATGCACTTTAGGCAGCGAATAATCCCCATAATGTTTTTTCACGTTACAGTACGTAACGTCAACTTTACCGACATAAATTTACCCACCCATTCGATGTAATAAGATAATACTGTAGCATATGCTAAAAGGAGCCGCCGTTATAATTAGTTTTCGAGGATTATCTCCAGGTTTAAGTGCAATCGGCATTATCAAGCGGTTTAAGTGGTTTCAAGGGCAACAATGGAGACCCTCGGATTAGGCCAAGTAGCATCCCCACTAGAGTTCTCAGAACCGACAGCGCGAGACCGTGGGACTGCATATCTGGTACATGAGTATAACAATAGGTAAACAAACGTGTCGAGAAAGATACATTGAGCGACCTGTATTTTATAATCAGGTACTTAGGCCATACCAAGACATTCTGGACGGAGCATTGGCAGTGTGTGGATCTCCGTAATCACCCAATAAATGCTGTGAAGCGACTTTGGCCTTTTATTTGGATCCTCCACCCACCCCTACGCAACAATAATAATAAAGTTTTTACTTTAGTAAGAATTATCATTTGGCTTAAATTTTCAATTCAAGATCACACAATCTATGTATATCACTATCTCAAAGCTCAATTTTCCACGAAAAATACAAACGACAAACGACGCGACTCGCTCCGAATTACATTCGTTCTATGAAAAGTTAAAATTTTCCTCGACCACGACTAAGGCTATTCTACTACGATTGTAGGGGGCGCTATTTACGCCACTTCTGCCATAGAGCAGTATACGTTCACACGTTGTTTTATTCCGTTGCAACCGGCGAGCACGTGTCGGGGGACAAACGTGCAATATTATCGCATGCCGGCAAGACAGACACACATTACACAGTTCGGGAGAGGATGGGTGTATATCTCCCACCCCACCCCCTCCCCCCAGTAAAAGTGGGGGGATGAAGCCCCGTGCGGTCGTGCTTGGCATACGGTCCAGGGGACTCCCACATTTCTCCCTCGGGGGTCGGTTCTGGGACCCCCGGTATCTTTGAATATGTAACTCCTTTATATTCATAATTCGTAAAAATATCACACGGCTCCATTTTATTACGTTGACATATCGAATAAGTTTTCCGCATAGGGAGGGGACATCCCCCTCACTGCCCCTTTGCGACGATCCCTTTGTTTTTCGTCGAAAAACACAGATTCGTTCAGATTGCGATTTGCGACCGGAATACATCTGAAATATTATAGATATGAGCGACAGCGTTTTTATTTTTGATCTTATTATTACACGTATTTTTCATGTATGTACATATATGTAAACAAAGACACATTTCAACTATCTGTGATGAGATTTTAGAATACGATAAAATTTATTTATTGTACTTTCATCCATTTGAATTACGAAAATAGTGCATACTTATAAACGTATATGAAAAATTATATATTTCCCCATGATGACTTTACGGGTCGCCCCTGGGCGAAAACTATTGTACTAAACTTATGTACATGTGTACGTCCACATATGAATTTGAAATCATATTCAAATATTGGTAACAAGTGGGTAGGATGGTTTTGCAATTCGATTAGAAACCGTTACAAAAATTAAATCAGATAACATTGCAAACTCTGATTGGAAACGATTGACTTGGAGTCACAAATATCACAGCATGACCAGTGTGACGATTGACTTGGAGTCACAAATATCACAGTGTGACCAGCAGCACTAAATAAATAATTTCAAATACGTTATTTTCAATCGAGGTCTATCGTTATCTATCGCTTGAACTCAGGAATCTTTCAGTGGTTAGAATTGACGAAAACACCGAGTTATGCCACTGGCTATATGCATATGCGTATATAAAATGGTACAATTGAAAATATTTTTTTTTGCATACGTACATAGGTACATATGTATGTATATAGATGAAGATTATTGAATAAAAAAAATATTCCCATTTATTTTAGTCAAACCAAGAAAAGGTCATTTTAGATGAAATGAGTCTTGAAATATGTCAGTTTCAAGAATAATAATCAATCCATACACTTTTTGTTTTCTTAATCTTATTATTATTTTTGAGTTACATTATTTTATCAAAATAAAATAAAATTATGAGAAAAGAAAAAAATTGAAACGTACGAAGAATAAAAATTTAATTTAATTAAAAATCCCACATGTTTGGTTACAAATTTTAGCTTAAAATAAACCAGAATTAAGAGAGCCTTTGTTTTCAATTTGAAATCATAAAAGCTCATATAATGTAAACAATTTTTTAATGAAACAGCATACATATTCACATACATATGTACATAGTACGTAACAAACATGTAAACACATTTATAATTAAACATGAAGGAGTTTATTTTTACATTCCCTTATAATATACGTTATTTATGACTTTTTCGTGGTGCTTAATTTCAAATGTTCAAAGACGTTTTCATATTATATTATATAAAATTCAAATTGCCTGCGTTGGCGTTTAAGAGAATACATTAATAAAAACTATAAATTTATTTAAATCTATAATAATGCACATTCTTCTTAAGAGATTATTCAAAAGCGACGAGTATGGTATACAGATAAATAATAAATAATTATATATACAGGCATACACTCATATATTTATAATAAAAACACGACATCTGCGAACATATGTTAACTATTAAACAAGGCAAACACAAACATTAAACATCGATCCACGGAGACATCTGTGGACAAATTTGCAGCATTTATTGAAATTAGCGAAATTCTAGAAGCTGAAAAACTCGAAATTTTGAGAAAAAATGGGTAAGGTTGCAAATTTGTTGGAACCGTTTCAATGAAAATCAGATAAATTGGAAATTGGATTGAAAAATTCTGATGGGAAACGATCGAACTGGAGTGTAACCCATGTGAACTGGAGTCACATATCCGAGGTCTGGCCAGCAGAAACCAATGGGATTTGAACCCGTGACCACCTTGCTCAAAGCATTATATGCTAACCACTAGTATATTCTGCTGGTTATGAATTTTAAAGCTTTACATATATAATATCTAACAAGACTATAACTTATCATCGGTGAACTCGTGACCACTTACATAGATCGAAAGCATAAAATGCTAGCCACTAGTTTCGTAATATGCGGTCTAATTTAGGATAACATTGTAAGGCATACCAAATATCTGAATTAAAAAACTGCAGATTTAAAAAATAAATAAACCAACACTCAACTTTACATTGTAACGAGATTTGAAGTCATAAGTTTTCATACAAATCTGTATGATTGAAATTTATACTGACTAATATTTACTTTTAAATTCTTCGTCAGAATCTATTGGATTCGTTTAAAAAACCTTTCACACATTATTCAAAACCAAGAGCTAGTCCATTTTTTCACTGCACCACTACACCCGATGTAATTTCATGCGTCGACCGAAAAAGCAGTAAATTTTCATAGAGGTCGACGCAACAGCCTCGAAGCAAAGGCGGCCGCCTAGCACACATAATAACAGATAATAATAAACCAGAATCTGGTAGGGGAGGAGAAGGAGGATGGGTCGGTCATTTTTGTAGACAACGATATATCACCCGAATTCATATTAACCCTATAAATCGCGTAGGCGTAGTGTAGGTACGCTGCGTGAATTGACCCTGCTTTTCACGCACACACACACACACCCCACGCTTTTCCCGCGAAACTTCCCGATCCTCATCCTCCCCTCACCTCCGGGGGAAAACCGACCCGTCGTCGAAAGTTCGCGATTTAATATTATCGGGGGGTGGCATCGAACCGAAAACCGTCGGCCTGACAGGTCGCCGAGTTGTTGTAAGCCGCGGTGACAAGTTCGAATAGTGTGACTCCAAAACCACACCCCATGCTCTGTATTCGAATTGCTCAATATATTAGTTTACATTAATATATAAATATTTTCAATCTTAAAATCAGTTTTAAAAAATGTCATATTTTATTTATTTATAGAAAAATACACCCATTTATTTCATTTTACATGACATCGATGGTCAAACCTTGTACAGAAGTATTGTTTAAAGACACTTACAATTATAGAGTCACATATACCTATGGACAAATTCGCAGCATTTTTATAATAAATCACTTAATTCGAGACGCTTTTAACTCAAATAGGACAGGGTTGTTAATTTTTTGGAAGCATTTCAATGAAATCAGATAAATTGGCGAACTCTGATAGGAAATGATCGACCTAGGAGTCACATATCCAAGGTCTAACCAGCAGTACACTCAGGAATTTAACCCTTAATTTAATGCATTACATGATCTATGCTACCGGTACTACTATATTCATCAATTTTATTTCAATCTCTTTGACTCAACTTTAAATGGTTATTCTGCTTTCTGTTTAATCTACATATCGCCCTGGATATTATGTATGTAGAATCCTGGAATTTAACACAATTGAATAGCTTATCATTTCTGACTTAATATTCATTCGTTATTTATATAAGATATTTTACCCTGAAAATATACACTTTCAAATTACCGAATATATTGAAAAAATATAATAAATTTTTCATAACAATTTTATACAAATTTACAAATAAATGATTGTATATTTAATAGCAACGTTGAAAACGATGAGAAAGCAGTAAGATAATTAAAAAAAAATTAAAGTCCTAACTGGAATCATAAGCATAACTTTACAATTTTTTCAATATTATACCATTTTTTGCATAAATACATAGCATAGCGTCTATACATAGAAAATTCAAAATACACCCCAGGATTATTAGAGGGGTGCACAAGATTTAGTAGATACGTTGAATATTTTAAGATTCCAATTTTTCGTAGAACCATATCTACAAGAAATATAATAAAAAATCTAAAATTGCATATATGTATGTACCGAGAGATACCTCTTATTGATTTTCCTCAAATAAAATTTTATTTGCAAGACAGACATACTTAAAAAAATCATTTAAATTTTAGAGTTCCGAGTATTTACGAGAATTGCGTGTATTTACTTATAAAATATGCTCGTATTTTATACATTCCAAGATTTATTTGAAAGCGTATGTTTGCGGCGTGAAAGTGTTTGGAGTGTTCACATAGCTAGTGTGGGGTAGGTTCAGTGAGGTTTTATGGTCAACCAGACGACCGTTGCAGGGGCTGGTTAACAGCTCTTGACATTGATTTTACTTTCATCCCCGTCGGCGGGGGAGACGTAAACCCCCTCATGAATACGAATGCACTTCACCGAGAGACGTACGGGGACCAGCTGATTAAATTGAACGACCCACCACCGCCATAGCCGAAAAAGAAAGAAAGCTCAGAGGAAAAACTACGCCTTCTTCGTTTCCCGAAAGAACCTTGTCGCTAATGCGAATTATATACGATATGGAAAATATCTGTAGGAAAAGCGCCGATCGGGGAGCTTTCGATGCACAAACACGTCAAGTATCGAAAATCTTTTCCCCCCCTCTTGTTGTCAAGTGAAAATCTAGCTGTGAAACCATCCCAGAAGAGTTCTTTCCGGGATTGGAAGGGTGGAGATAGGGATCGGTTGAAAAAATATTATTTTGCGATACACGCTTTCATCCCTTAACACTTTCGCCTTCATCCGCCACTTTTGATTTACGCATTTTATTTTTATATATGTAGAAGTCGTTTATTTTATATACTATTTTAAAAAAAGACATACATTACATAATAAGTCTGCCATATTCATATTACCTTTTTACCATATTGCTTATTATCATATTGCCATACTCTATTACCAAGAAGTCAGAATAATAATACAAGAAGTCAGAATTATATGTAAGATTGAAAAAATAATGAATAAATGAGTTCAATAATATTTTTAAATCACCATAATAAATTTAAATAAAATAGAAAATACAATCAGATTTAATAGAAACGGAAAACACACTCCCAATTGAAATCGTAAAAATCTAATATACATACATATACTATAATATATTACAATATTTCAAACTTATTAGATGAATCAAATGTGAGCTTTTCAACTTATGCACAAGAATTTTAATTGATTATTCCAGATCCAGATTTAATGAAATGCAAATTAAGTATGATAAATAAGGAAATGTAAATTATGTTTAATATGATCCGTAATGTCTATGCTATGATTCTATCATCAAATATGTAGAAGTATGATATTTGAAACCTAAAACAAAACAATAAAAAGCTATTGCTTTATCTGTTGATAATTTGAATGGTCTTTTTTTAAAGGCATTTTAATTTATCTATACAATATAAATATATCTTAATTCAATGCATTGTATAAAAACATATGTACATAAATCTATGCAGAAGAACAATCTTTAAACATTTACAGTTCAGTGAATATTTTTAGTTAAATTGAACAAATGTACATACGTGCAGATTGAAGACAATAAATATAAATTATTTTAAAACAGCATTTCTCTAAAAAAAATCTCAACATTTTATCACAGCTATTATTACATTACATCCCGCGGAAGCTGAAAATGACATTTTAGCCTTTTTCGCGCGTTATTTCGCCTAAATTGAATATATAATGCAATAATGCGGCATCGTAGGATCTCCCGCAAATGTTCGTGTGAAATTGCGAGCAACAGATGTTGGTAAGGTAAAGTCCAATGTTTTCATCACGACCGGGGAAAGACAGATCTCGGGGGCGTCGCAGGGACTTTTACGAGGGTCTTCAGCAAGTGAAACAATTTATGTTGGGGTCCAACACCCCCAAACCACCCCCTCCTCAACCCAGACCTCCACTTGGCGCACTCTCGAGTGCAATATCTGTCGTAGGGGACGGGGAGTCGGGCGTTGGGGGAGGCCATTAGCGATTTATCCCCTGGCCACATATTGGGTGAAAACGTGTGTTGTCGGAGGCTGCGCCGCGTGCAGCAGACCACCGCCCATTTTTTTCCACTTTAACAACATCGTATACTGATTTTGAATGTGTAATAAACCGCAGAAGGATCCGTGGAAGATGGATTGCTTCCCGGTTGTTGCGATTACGGCACCTCACATGCCATAAAATAACACTCGACAAAAGGACCATATTCTCATCCGCGCTAGATACTCCAATACGTTCGACGGAAATGTTGAATTCGTTTAGGGGGATTCGAAAGTGGTGGAATAAAATTGACAACCTAATAATCTTCGTATCTACGGCTGCATCCAAAATACATACAAATACAGAGAGATATACTCCCCTTCAAATCAAAGGGGAAGTCCTCTGTAGCATCATTCTCGTGAAATTTACAGCACAACAAATAAATTTTTGCTTCAAACAAGTCGTTAATTCGTAGAAAAATATTCACCGGAAATAAAATTTTCATGAATGATAAAAAAGTACTGCTATTTTTAAAATTGAAAGTTCATTTGGTTGTAAAAACTTGATTGAACTTATTAATAATGAGAGTTTCTTTAATTGGAAAAATACATAAGAAAAATAGATATAAATTATATTTGTATTATATATTTGGTATCAAAATCCATAAAATGTGATATTCAAAGCTGTAAAAATAATAATAGCACAGACATATAATATGTGCTAATTTATTCTAAATAAAATTTATCTACATTTAAATTCCATATACATATAATATTTAAATAAAATTTACATTTATATGTTCATCAAATGTATTATTTATTAAATATATTCAAATGGATTATTTATAATTCTAGGAAGGTTTTAAACATACATATATTAAATAACGTACTAAAATATTCTATAGTATAGATGATTTTGCACTTGAGTGTTAAAATTTAGTCAAAAGTCAATATCTCGACTTTTAAATGTAACAACCAAAATTCACGTCGAATTCAGATAATAAAATAAATCATTTTCAGTCAACAGTTACGTGTGCAACACTTGCCAAACTAGAATGCATAGCGAGTGACCGGGACTTATATTTTATTTTTATTTCTCCAAATATACTGAATGCAGGGTCTTTATATTTTAAGCATTCTTCATCAAAACCTTTATGAATCGAATTATGAATGTCATTACGAAATGTAAACGTTGATCAAAATCAACAGAAATAATAATTTTCGCAGGAAGCCCCTTGTACACGTGCCTCACAGATGCGAGAGAGAGAGAGAGAGAGGGAATTCAGGACCCGCCATGCTTAAGTTCAGTGTGAAAATGATATTCGCCTTGTAATGGAGGCTCTGCTTAAACCGTTATTTTTTTCATTTCTTGTACTTATTTTTTATCATTCTAAAAGGTAATTACAATAATAAACCTTGCAGATTTTGCAATATTTCTACTTAAAACACTTATTTATAACTGGATGCTCGGAGTCCAGCACAGTGGCTATCGGATTTTTTTTTGCACAATAATGCAAGTGTTAAAAACAATCTATAGAATAGCTGACGTTGAGCAGTCTTTTTGATACAAAGCACACAATATCCTAATAATGCCTGACTAACATTTACAATATATACAAATGCACTCGAATAATTATGGAATACTGTGTTATCAGCATAATGAAGAGAGAAGGGAAACGGAATACGTAGATGGCAAGTATGATAAGAGTAGTGGATATAGTGGAGATTGAAATGGCTATTGGCGAAACACTTAGCAAGAAGAATGGACGAAAAATATACAAAAGAAGTGCGAGAATGGTACCCGATAGAATGTAAAAGGATGAGAGGAAGTAAGCAAGAAAGATGGATAGATGAAATTAGGTAAATGTATGAGGTGATATGAATGAGAACGAAAAGGTTTATATCCAGCAGTAGATGATGAATGTCTGGAAATGACGATGATGATGTTTAATATCTACAGAAATGAATAAAATTCGATTTGACACCATAACACACCGACATATGAATGTACATTTGTATAATACTTAAGTCGTACGCACAGTTATTTATATGTAAGAGGTACTTCAAGACTTTTATGTTTTGAAACAATCCATTATAATCACATTTTCCTTTTTGAATTGAGAGACGTGCGCCCATTGGAGACAATTTATGTAAACATCTAAGGATAATTTCATCACCTTTTCGTACGTTTTCCTTTAACAAGTCTAACGCACGAAAGTGGACGAAAACGGTCCATAAACGAATTGATATAAAAAAGGACCAAAAAAGAACATACTCGCACACACACACACGCAGACAGAGAGATGGAGAGAGTAAAAAAAATGTATAGAAAAGAAAGAAAATCGACGCTTCGTAACGTAACGTAACGGCGACTTGTCACAATAACGCGTTAGGTCGACACCCCATCCCAACACACACCCAAATTAAATAGAGAAGAAGAGAGGAAAAATCAACGTGTGGCTTCAATAGGTTCGATTCGGGCGTACAAGGGAGTCCAATAAATATTCGGACGAGTGTAATTTCGCGTGAAGTGGGTCTCGTGAAATAAAAAGCCTACACACACACACAAAATACATTAATCTGAATAGGACGACAGCTGGAAAAGGCCTCTTTTGCAAATATATGTATTTGCCTAGGCAATTTTAAATTATCGCACTCTCATTTCTACTGACGAGATATTTATAGTTTCACTATGCCATTGCAGGCTATTGTCAATTTTGAATCCTACACTAAATGCTAGATAAATCCTCAAAAAAATCCCATGAAAGTACAAGTAAGTGACTTTAAATCGATAAACTAAGATATAATTAAAAATACAGACAAGAAAAATCTATCTACATATATAAAATTGAATGTCTGTGTGTGTGTCTTGTATAGGCTCCTAAGCCAATGAATCGATTACGATGGAACTTTCAGGATTTGTTGTATGCATGTCCGGGAAGATAACTGTGAAAAAAAACGGGAAAAAACCTCTTAATAATAGTATTCGTAATTACGATTTTACTGACGAAGTAAAGCTATCCCGCCTTCAACGCATCACGCCGCGAGTGTGACAATAATTGCGCCACGCCTACCTCGCACTCGAATGTACCGACTATTCAGGACTGTACCACAAACAAACAGCGGATGGCCTACGTCAACAAATATATCTATACCTACATATATGTATATAAAGGAGGTAAGTAATAAAATTGAATGTCTGTAGAACGGGAACGGGAATTGCACGCGTTATTGTGGCATTGCAACGCATGCCGGGTTCAGCTAGTAATGTATAAAAAAATGTTTTTTTAAAACTAGCCTTTTCTATATTTTGTTTATAAAATTAAGACAATATATAAAAAATAAATGTATGCATATAAAAAACCTAATGTACTAAAATATAAAAAATAATTATAAAATAAAATAAAAAGGCAATTTAAATAATATTTCAACAACAAATGTACTACAATATAAACTATAAATATATAAAATGTGTGGGATTTCAATCAAAAAGATTTCAATGATTGGGATTTCAATCAAAATTATGATCCCGGCTTAAACTAATGTATATAAATTTATAAGAGGTTCGGGCCGCCTTTATATCATTACATACGTACTTACGCGTAAGTACGTATGTAATGTTATTTTATACGTTTTAGTTTAAGAGAATTTTATTTTCAAATACAATATTATGTAATTATTATTTAAAAAATATTTTAATTTGTTTATTGGTTGGGTTAATACGAATAGTTCTCTAAATTGAGAAATCACCAATTTTCTTCATAAACTTTGATCACGAGTATGGTAAAGTGCTCAATCTGTCATAGCGAGAGGGAGTTACATATATTGCACCACGTACACACGGTCAGTTAAATATTAATAAAAACATGTAAAAAAAATCGAACAAGAGGAAACTGCCACTTCCGGTTGACGGATGCTTACCAAATTTTATAAATAACTTGATGTTAAGCTTCAACTTCTAGATATTAAATTTCAGTTCAATAAACCAAATGGTTTCTGAGAGAAACATAACAAAGCTCGATTCTCTAGAGTACTACTTTCGGTTCAGATAAAAATATTTAAAAAATATAAGGTTATAACGATTATTATTTCTATCACATCCCCAAAATACACAGACACACACACATACACTTATATATATATATATTTTTATACTTTAGTTTAGTTATGTAATGTGCTATTTAATCATATTATAGCTTTCATTCCTTTCCATTTCATTTGTTTATTTTGTATTTACCTTTTTCATTTGTTTTTTATATTTGTAAATTTCAATTTCTTCTTATATTCTATCTTATAACCTTTTCCAAATATTTTAATACTATAGTTTAATTATGCAATGTACTACATATTTTGTCATGCCTTTATTCTTTACTTTTTAATTTGTTTTCCTTATATTTATCTTTTTCATTTTTGTAAAAATCTATTATTGGACTCGGGTGTTACATATATTATTTATTTACTTTTTGTGTTTTTTATACCTATCTCTGTACATCCTGTCTGTTGATTTTTCAATTAATAAAATAAAATAAAATAAAAAATACACACACACATTTTTTCTAGATCATGAAAACGTGATCAGTGATCGATTCTGAGTTCGAATTAGTCAAAATCTCAAGTTCAAATTTTTGCATGATCACAAAACTTCATCTATTGTTACTACGTACATACATAGATAAAGTAAATATAGATCATGTATTAATTTAAATTTTGACGGCCGCATGCGACTCGCGGCCCGTACTTCGCTGATGCCTGTCTCGTTTTAACAAGTGGGAATGAGAGCAGTTGGAAGGGGTATAGTTGGATGCACGGCAGGTTGTGTATGTGCACCAGATGCGCTTTGTCGGCACAATATTGTAATTTATTGAAATCAGTATGCGGCCCGACCATGCGGCCCGTTTGGTGCGTTACGCGCCTGCATCGCTGATTAGCCGGCCACCATTATGCGACACGACGCGACGTGACACGTCGGACAACCCCCAAAACAAATTGCACCCACGCACAACACCCCTTTCGCACCCTTCGGCGAGTTGAGCAACGACCCCTGCAGTCCGTCCTGTCGGTGCATTCTCGGGAATTAAATCCGCAACGTGACAGTCTTGAAGGCCTACTGGAAAATTTATGATAAATTTGAAAAGTGTACGATCAATTCAGCCAGTCTTCTCAACATCATACACATATATGAATATATGTAGATGTATTTTACAGTAGATGTAACAGCGTGGTCTAGTGGTGAGTGCTGTATTCTTTTGTGCAAGATGTCACGGGTTCGATTCCCACAAGAGCAGTGCTACTTAAACTATGGTCCGCGGCCCATTACTGGTGGTAGCCGGTTCGCGGAGAAAGACGTAAAAAGTAAAACAATAACTTATGTCCGAACTATTTCAAAATATATATATATAGACTGGATAACCAAGCCAGCTTATTTGACAGATATTTTATTACAGTCATTCAAAATGCAAACAAGCTAGCTTATTTGCATTTTGAATGACCTTAACTTATCCATGCAAGGAAGAATGTCATCTTGTTTCACAATGGCAGACAATACAGATGGGTTGAAACGAAAATTAAAAACATGGAAGATTCGTGTTTCAAAAGATTGCTATGACATTTTTCATAATTTGGCTGATATTATTTACGAAGGAGGGGAGGAACTTAATATGACGTCTTTTCGCGATATAATCAGTTGTCATTTGACAAATGTATCACGGCGATTCGATTTCTATTTCCACCAGATAACGATCCACGAATTTTACTACTTAGATTTTATTTTATTTTTATTTGTTTACAAGTTTTCAACAATATGCATATACATAAAACGTTTTTATTTTAAAATGTGATGCTGATCCGTGAGGATTACTGAAAAAAAAATACTGGTCCGCCAGCTGAAAAAGTTTGAGAAGCACTGCACTAGAGTCTCGTTGATGGCCAGACCTTGGTTTGTCGAGCTCGATCGTTTCTTATCAAAATTCGCCAATTTTTTTGATTTTCATTGAAACGGTTCCTGTAAAATTGGCTTTTCCTATTGCAAACCTTTAGTTATTGTTATATCTCAGGTTTCGCCAGATTTCTCTCTATAGATGTTTCTGTGGATGATTATTGAATGTAAAAATTCGTATTGTTACATGAAAAATGTTATCGATCGTATTGTTTACGATGTTTGTAATGTCTGACCATGTATGTAATAAATTTTGTATTTAATATATGTAATATATAATTTCTCGAGTCTTAATCTGTTTAGCACACTCGTCGCTTTGGAGCAATCATGATTAGTTGAAATAAATAAAATATAAAAGATTCAAATGTGATCAACTCACGACGTAATCTATGTATGTATTTGAGGAATGTAGGAAGTATAAAAAACAAAATTAGATAATGACACATACATACACGCTAATACATACCGGCTATGAGAGCATTTTTGATACAAATTGAGCACAAATGTAGGGAAAATTACACAAGACGAAAGTTCTACTTTCGGTTGTCGGATTTTATTCAAATTTTTTTACTACTTAACATAACTATAAATATTATAAACATAAAATATCAAGAAGATAGAAATAATTTAAAAGGTCAAAGTAAAAATAAAAAATTGTTTTACAAAAAACTAATACTTCCGGTTTATCAATTCTCACCAAAACCCCATCAACTCTAAGCTAGTAAATAAAAAATACAAATATAAATTTTGAGTTCGATACGTTTTGTAGTGTTGAAAAACTAGTGTGGTCACAACATTTTTGACTTTTCTCCCGCTTCCGGTATATTAAATGGAATGATTTTATTTATTATTTTAATAACATTGATACAAAGATTATGCTTGAAGACTTTTCTCGTGAAGAGCCAAAGAGTCGAAAAAAATAGTGGAAGGAAAACATAATGAAATTTAAAATCAATACACAAAGTGGTTTCTAAAAAACACATTAAAAACCCAATTTTCGAGAGTAAAAGTAAAACTTCGTGCTGAGGTAAAAATATAAAATGAAAAATATTTCAGTCTGATTTGTTGAGCAGTCTGAGGAATAAATGAAAGCAAAAACTTAAAAAGAAGAGGACATCTATGTACCATTTTCAGGGGAGGTAAAATTTTCGGTAAACATAAAACTTTTAAAAAATATGTGTCGTATCGATAAGCATTTTAGTAACCAATAATAAGTTTCAGTTCGATAGAACCAAAGGTATTCAAAAAATACCCAAAATACACAAACACACACATTTTTTGTATATCATGAAAACGTGATCAGTGATCGATGTTGAGTTCAAACCAGTCAAAATCTCGAGTTCTAATTTTCGCATGATCACAAAACTTCATCTATTGTTACTACGTACCTATAGATAAAGTAAAAATCGCATCTAGTACAAATTTTTACAAAGCATTCACATTTTTCTTCAAAAAATAACATACTAAATATATGTATAATATACAAAAATGTTAGGAGGATTTTAAAGAACTGATGTTTTTTTATATATTTTAAATTAAAATAAAGGAGTACACTTTACATGATTGGTCTTACAAAGTCTAGACGTACCGTTTTATGAACGTAAAATATTTTCCTTAATAATAATATAAACAATTTAAAAACATCACCCAACGAGAATAAATCTAGAGCGTCTCAGCAAACCGACCGATGCATCACTATGCATATTTTCACATTTTCCGTAGTCAAAGTTTTTGGGGCACAAGTGTGCGGTCGTTTCACCGAATGCAACCTCGCATGAGTGCATCGAGAATGTATTTTCTTCGGCTCCATATAACAAACTGGATTGTTCGGCGAAAAACAAAACCGTAGAAAACTTGTTTAGGGAATGCATTTCGTTGTAGCAGAAGAGTTCGGGAACTCGTCCATCTACCCGAGATGCGTCGGAATGCAATTCCTTAACACGATATATACATATACATACATATATACATACTACATTGTAAATACAATTTACCGAAACTTGCATACACTCATTTTTAAACTGTTATATATTGCAACCTCGCGCATTCTTATCATACTACAATGTAAATTCAGATCGGACGAAATCAAATTGAGACAGTTGAAAGTCGACGCAGCTGAACTAATCTATTTTAATATTGTAGTACGAAGCACATTCGCGCAGGGCTTATTTTTAGAAAGCGTAATATATTGAAGTGAACACGTCTAGATCTTGCAGTGATGTGAACAAATGGTGTAGAGAAGCACCGGCAACACGAGAGCGAACAACCAAGGGCGGGGAAAACTTTTCTATAAAAGTTTATCTGTCGGCAAGATCTTGTTATACAACCCGAGGAATGTTTATCAGAAATGCGTGTGGAAACCCCCTCCTTTTCAACTCAAGGTTGTGTGTGTGTGTTTTTTTTTCCTAACACTACTATCTGCCTGAGTTTTCCCGGAGAAAATCCACAAGCGTCTTAACGTGTCGGCTTTTCACAGTGTAAATGCTCGTCTTGGCAATGGTCCAGTTTAATGGACGATGTAAATTAACAAATGATTATAATTTCAAAAGTTCAAGATTGGCTTTCAAAAGTACATATAAAATAAAATCGTTTAAGGTATACAATGTAGAAATTTCGTTTGATTCTGCCTATTTTCCGGTTGCAATTGTGATTGTTGCGTCGCGGAAAATGTGGGAATTCGCCCCGTCACATCCCTCGCCGCATTTTCACAGTTCTTCCTTTGTGTTAATTCACATCCTTGCCTGGGGGATGATGGAACACCCCCACAGGATGAGAGCGTGCACGACGAGAATCCCATATTGTGTCTATGTCGCCACACTCGCGGAAACAATTTAACAGCGCAGAAGGGAAAAAACTCGAAAGAGTCAACATAGCTTGTTTATATGTAATATTCAAAGTGCATATGTCCATAAATTTATGAATATTTTTTAAATCATCAAAGAAGATTCAACTTTATAATTGGTAATCAATTTTATTTGACGACAAGCTACATATGTACATACAACGATATACACAATTTTATAAGAATATTGTGCATACAATATTGATTATACTTGAGGGATTGTCGAGACTAATAATATTGTTAATCTACTTATGGAGCTGCTCGGAAGGTAATGAAAAAAAGTTCATTTTTTCTACCTGTACATGTAAGTAGACATGTCCCTTAACGGTACATTATCTTATAAAATATTTTATAGAGATACTGATACTGAATTATAGTTTACTTTATGAAACACATCAATTTCCTGTGTATAGAAGAATTAATAAAGAAAAACAACTATAAGAAATTTCTTATTTTTTACATCCAAAATAAGGAAGAGAAATCATACAGAAAATATAATACGATTTTATGAGTGAAGAGATCTAGTATTATTGTATTATTAAATCATCCCTTGATTAATTTTTATCAAGATTGATATATGTATCTACCTACATATTACATACATATATGTATGTATACGGGTAATTTTTAAGTGAAATATCAAAAACAAGACAGTCTACAATAGTGAATATTTTAATCACATGCTTTATGAAGGAGTCTTTTCTAATATAATTAGATGCTTCTATTAATTGCTTGAATATTTTTTAAAAATAATATATTTAATTTAACCAGCAACATATATTAGTGGTTTGCATGTAATTCTTTTGATAATCTGGTCACGGTTTTTATTCCTGGCTTTATTTCTGGCCAAGTTCAATCGTTTCCCTTCAGAGTTTGCCAATTCATCTGATTTCATTGGAAACAGTTGCAAGAAATTGGCAATCGTGACCTGTTTCTCGCAAATTTGAGTTTACAGCGTTTCATAATTTATTGATATTTAAAAATGCTGCAAAAAATTGTCCACATTAGTCTCCACGATGATTGTAATTGGCTTTGAAAAATACTTATACTTTTTTATATACTAGTGGTTTTACCCTACTTCGCTCGGTATTTCCAATATAAACCGCTTAAACATAACTAATCTAATAGTAGACATTTTATTTAAATTTATTTGAATTCGTTTTTTTTATTAAATTAAACGTCACGGATTCTACGAACCAAAACATACATACACAAATACTCTTTCGAAATTAAATATTAGAAGGTGAAAATTCAAATGATTTTTACCTACATACAAATATAATTTTTTTAAATATTAAAAAAAAAGAAATACACCTTACATTGCAATTGTTACTGAAATGAAAATTATCACGGATTCTACGAACCAAAACTTACTTACATACATACAAAGTCTCAAAGAAATTATATATTATTAGGTGTTTTACCCAGCTTCGCTCAGTATTTGTAATATAAACAGCGTAAACATGGCGATTCTAATAGTAAATATTCATTTGATTTTTTATTAAATTTATTTGTATCGAAAAAAAAATCGACTCGTCGTAGAATAGAAATTTTGACTTGTTTACGAAATTCCCAACCAAAGATATATACGTATGTACATACTTACATACAAAGTCTCTTTCGAAAATATATATTAGACTAGTGGTTCTACCCGGCTTCGCTCGGTATTTGTAATATAAACCGCTCATACAAGGCAAATCTAATAGTAAACATTTTATTAAATTTATTTGAATAGTTTTATTTTATTTAAATTTATTAGACAATTCATTTGTTTTTTTTTTATTAAATTTAACGTCATGGATTCTACGAACCAAAACATACATACATACAAATTCTCTTTCGAAATTATATATGTATGTATGTATGTATGTATGTACATATATTAGATAGATGTGTCACCAAAATAATTTAGGTATTGGCTCAAAATAGTCATAAAACCTTACTTTATTAAGCCATCCATTCTGAAACGTGTAATCCATAGTTCTATATGCTCCAATAAAATCTAATCGCAATATCAAACGTGCACGCGGTGCACAATCTCAGACGACACAACTACCGTAATTTGATAACCACTCGAACCGGATTGTTCAGCCAGTGTCTCCCAAACCCGGTGCACTTCACCTCTTAAATAAATTAATAACAGAGTCGTACACACAACGGGGTCGACGTTTAACCCGACGACCGCGCGACGAGGAGAAATTGCTTTTTTTCCTATTCCATTCTTATTCCCGTGCCTCGTTTTCAACCCTCTTGCTGCCGCCGTGTTGTTTGCGACCCCGTCCCCATCCCCCGCTCCCGCATTCTTATTCCCAAGCTCATTCGGAATGGAATAGATATTAAAAAGTTTTGTCGACGTATCTCTCCCGCCGACTCTCCTCCTCTCTTCCTCGCCACCGACTTCTTCCCTTCTTCTCCGTCTCGCCCCAAAGGGGAGCGGCCAGACACGACCAACTCGGATGGGCTAATTTGAATTTACAAGTTTGCCGAACACACAAAAAAAATAACATTCGAGTATTTCTTCTTCTGCTGCTCTTCACCCTCCTCCTCCATCTTCTTCCACTTCCTTGGGCGAACCCCATCTCCCTTGTAGAGGGGTTTTGTAAGTTTCCACGCTGGTTTAGTTGCAGCAGTAGCTCGTCCGTCTGTCTCGTGGCACAAAAGGTACGAAAGTTAAGGCTGGCCGCCCCTTCACGTTAATTCCTTTTGTCGGCGGCTCCATCTACACAGATTTCCCCCTTTTTTGTGTCGTCGTATGTACATACCTACACTTTCGACTGCAGCTCAAGACAATACAAGAAATTCGCCTAATTGCCTAGTTAAAAAATTTCCACGTCGATGCAATATTCAAAACGGTACTCGTAGCTAGATCACGACTTCAAATATAATATTCGGCGCATACAAAAATAAAAGCGATAGTATGTATGTACATACGTAGCACGTGCTTAGAAGTCGTAGAAGGCTTCTGCGGAACGCATACGTATTCAGAGGCTGTAGCGATACGTGAAAAATATAGTCACGAGAGGTGTCCGGGATAAGCGTCGTAATGTATTCGCCTCGAAGCAAAAGTCGACTTGATAAAAAATGGAACTGCAAATCCCAATGACGATCAAATATTCATCAAAAGGATCTCTCTACTACGTTTCGGTGCGGTTACCACGGGGACTTTTCGCAGCTGCGAAAAAATCTAGGAAAGCTTTAACCCCCTCTCCAACATCAGAATAAAGATATATCGACAGTTTCTAAATATAAACTGTGTGACATTTAAGTCGAACTATATTTTGGGACATATAATCATTCATAAACCTACACATACACGTATACGCATAAGTATTGTACGAGTATATTTACCTTTTTTAAATAAAATCTCAGAAACGCGTTGACTATTAAAATATTGTGTGTTGACAAAAGTAAGCTTAAAATAATAAAGGAATAATAATAATATATAAGTATATAAAATCGGACGCGATGTATGATAAATATGTGGGTATGTTTGTGACGGATCGTCGACCAGTATGGAGATTTCAAAAAATCTAATTTTAGAATGACAGAAGTATATGTATACTGTGCTTAGATATATTTAATAAAATAAATACACGTGCAAAACCAACTAGCGTGACGTGGTCCATGGACTAAAACGTTTGACCAATTAGAGCAACAACGATACATTCTGACCAATGGATGCATTTTAAGAATCCACTATAGGAATTTGGCGTGATGACTGATCATGTTGAGGAAACGCGGGGAGGTGGGGTAGCGGAGAAGTTGAGGGGTGTGGATCGTCTGACTTGTGCTCCTGATATTGATCACCTGACTTGGAACGGGTGACGTCAGCGTCAGATGCACTCCGTGGGAGCGTACACAAATACACACGTCCACGAAGACACACACACACATTCATTCATCAATTCGAACGGGCGAACGTGTAATGCGCACACTCAACATTTTACTATTAATACATTATATTTATATATAACATATAACTTTATTTTAAATCGTGTATCAATTCCTTTCCGAAACCACCCGTTGAAATCAACGATTCATGTTGATATATTCAGCTTCTACATAAATGATCAAAAAAATCTTATAGAATTGTCAATAAAATGACGATTGTTTTGATAATCGTCATTAACTAATAGGAACAGGTTTTAATATAAGCATTTTTTTTTTCATATACAAATTGAATAATGTGTTTGAAAGAGGTTCATTCTATTCCAATTTGATGTCAAAGTGTTATTTAGAAATAATATATTCGAATTTG
Source organism: Arctopsyche grandis (assembly GCF_051622035.1). NCBI lineage: Eukaryota > Metazoa > Arthropoda > Insecta > Trichoptera > Hydropsychidae > Arctopsyche > Arctopsyche grandis. The sequence continues at coordinate 23,075,916 of NC_135364.1, read as the reverse complement.
ATACGCCTGCCAAAGAAGACTTGCACATACATTTGTGCATAATTATAAATGTGTAATAAATTCATTTGGATACAGCAAAGGTATTGCATCATATGCTCAGCATAAATATTTGAGCATCGACTTAATCTTCAGTTGTTTTTCGGGATGAACTTCCGATGCGAATTTTAATGGAAAATCGCGTGCAACACCCCTCCCCGAGCGTCCCGTTGCATCCGAGACCGTGGAAAAACAAGATGTTTTCTCTGGGGTGGAGAGGGGGTGGTTGAGGAGGAGAAACGCGCGCGGAAAATGCTAAGCAGGCACTCGCATCCGTCTATGAAGTCTATCTTCCCATTTCATCGCGTGCCGTACAAATCTCACGGGAAACGGGGTGAGGAGGAGAGATCACCCTTCAGGACGGGTGTAGTACAGGGAAGAACCGACTAACCGGCATCCGACACCGGTTATCTAAGAAACACCTCAAATATTCAACGGTTCGATTCGCACTATTTTTTGCACGCTCGTGATACGTGATTTTGAGTTGACCTCTCCACCTCTAAACTGGCATAGAGTTAATAAATAAATATGCACGTACACTTTTAACATGCATAGATAACGTCCTGTGAATTTTCCAGCACAAACCTTTTCAATGACGAATGATTTTCTCCTCGAAGCACTTGTTCGCACATTATTTAAAACACAATTGAAACGTCTCATTAACAGTATACATACAAAAATTTATAGTAAATTTTATCTACAATATTGCCTTTTTTATTTTACAGATTATTTATATGAATATCTCAAATAAGCACTACGTACATAGTCTAAACATGAACTGAATAACTTCAATTCTTAATAACTGCTCATACATATACATATATCAATCATCTTGGTAAGCTTTTTCTAAAAATTCTAAGGGGTGAATGTCATTTTCCTGAAGTTCTGTGTAATCTTAAACTTAGGGTACCTGAGAAACTGAGAGAATCTCGCTCCAGAACTCCATTCCTGTCTATTCGGGCCAGAACTAATGTGCTTGATGACTCACCCCTTTCAAGAGCCATTCGATTATTTAACCTGCTTTCTGGGAGCCTTGATGTTTTTACTGCATCATACAGTTCTGTCAGGCAGCATATTTTAAATGACTTCTAGCTACATACATATTTGCACATGTTGTTTTCATTTTGTAATTTTATTATTTAGCATTATGTGTATGTATGTTGGTTTTATCTTTATTTATATATGTATGCTATTTTTTATTTTTATATATATGAGTAATTTATCTTTATTTATGTGTATTTATGTGTTTATGTGTATATGCATGTATAATGTTTATATGTATTGTATGTGTGTGTGTGTGTATATGTATATATACATATATGTATATGTATGTATATGTGAATATATGTATGTGTAGGTGTGTATGTATGTATATTTATATATGTGTATTTTTATATTTATGTATCTATATATGTGTATTTGTGTATACGTGTAAGTATTTTATTTGTTTATACGGATAGTGTATATATACGTATGTTTATATAATTGTTTTTGGCCAGGAAGGCGCATTGGGTTTACCTGTCTTGGTGTAAATTAAATAAAAATAAAAATAAAATATATTATTTTGTCTAAGCTTTTCTGCTGTCTTTTATCATCAGGTAAAATCTAACTTTATTATAAGATCTAATTTTTAACATACATATATTATTTTATTTTATTTCATAGATCATGAACACTCGTCTTTAAAGATCACTTAAAAGATGCACTTATACAGATACAATTCAGTCAATCAATATATGTAAATACATAATAATTTAATATAATGCGAATTCATACAAATATCCACAGGGACATCTATGGAGAAATTTTTACAGCGTTTTATAATCAAATTTATGAACCTCAAGATGCTGAAAAACAGGAGATTAGCAAGAGAGATCGGAAAGGAGATGCCAATTTTTAACAGGAGTCGTTTCAAGAAAATCAGAAAAATTGGCAAACTCTGATAAGAAACTATCGACCTGGATTCACAAACCAAAGTCTGGCCAGCAGCGGGACTCTAGTGGGACTCGAACCACTCTGCTTGAAAGCATACTATGCTACACCACTGATAATATACTAAATAACTAAAAATTGAATGCCCAGTGAATGTACAATTTTAGGTCTCATCGTCTTTTGAGACTGCATATTTATTTATAAATATGCAGTCTCAAATATATTTGAGCATAATCATTAATTGAATTCCTTCATTCGTTCAAGTACATATTTTCATTTTTCAGAAACAATGCATTTATATTCTTCTGGCTGACTGTTAAATTTGACTATTAATATTCTAATGGACAAGATCGGTCAACCATAAACTATCTAAGAAAGTAAAAAACCACTATTAAAGAACTAAACGTGGATTGTGGCATGCTATGGCAAAAGTTTTAACTTTGTTTTGAACTTCTCAACTTGTAACATATGTTACGTATGAACATATATATATATATATATATATATATATATATATATATATATATATATATATATATATATATATATATACACTAAAATTAAATATATATATAAGTACCTATATCCAGCCTGAAAATCTGGAATCAAAACTCACATTATAAATTCATTTAATCGAAAATTTTCAAACAAAACGCTAAAATTTTCCAAAAACCGTCCCGTTTTTCCGACCGCACATGCCACACGCAACTATACCACGACCTGGCACACCACAAATAATTAATTTTCGCCATACAAACGCACGTACAATACGTTCCAAACAAACATCGCAATCGTCACAACAGCAAACTTTACAGACGAATTAAGTTCTGCGGTTATCAGTCAAGGTTTGGTCACGGCCCGTTATTAAACGGAGCGGCAATCGTGATTTAAGTCATGATTGTTTTCAATGCACCCGTGGGGCCTTCGAAGGCCCACCCCCTACCCACCCACCCTCAGGCCGTTTCCATAATGGGCACCCCCTTTTTAACCCCCCCACCTCCGAATGTAATTAGTCCCAGATGATATTGCCATTAGGTACATGCGGTGGGTAATGGCCCCCGACCACCCATCGCCGGCTATTACCCCTAATGGAAGGCTACGGCTTAGCCCTCCGGTGGGTAATATTTGCGGACCGATGAAGCCTACAACCGTTTAGCCATCGATTAAAGAAACACCTTCGGCCTCTAAACGAGTCTTAATAAGATCGAACAATTTGAATATATTTGCTTTGCGGGCCCCCTTGAGAGAATCTATCCGTACGCTCTGAATGATATATTTTTACAAACTACATACATACATATTTATTCATGTACGAATTACTGCTGGCAGCTGGCGTTCCGCAGGGGAGCTTGCTTGGCCCACTCTTGCTCTCCACATATATAAATGACATACCTATTCCAAAAAACTGTCACATAGCCCTATATGCAGATGATACCGCTTGCTTCACAAGTAGCAAAAAACCAGACACTATTCTTAAAAATCTTGAATTTGCAATTAAAACAATGACTGAACACTTCACTAAGTGGAAAATTCAAATTAATCAAACCAATACAGACGCCATATTCTTAAGTGTTAGAAAGCATAAGCCAAATTTAGATCTGAAAATCTCCCTGGAGAAAGTCTGAAATGGCAGTCAGTAATAAAATATTTAGGAGTAACGTTTGATAAAAGAATGAGATGGGCACCTCACATTGAGGCAGCGGAATGCAAGGTGATGCGGGGTATATCCTCAATATATCCAATATTTAATCGCCATAATTCTTTATCAACTCAAAATAAAATAAAATTATATCGCGCGCTCATATTCATCTTTCCAAGCTCCAAGTAATACAAAATAAATCCCTAAAAATTATTTATAAAACACCCATATATTCTAACTTGAAAAAACTGCATGCCATATATAATATTCCGTTTGTTACAGACATTACTAACAAACTAACCAGTAGATTCTATGACAGAATCACTAATACCCATACTAACACACTTGTGAAGAGTCTCAGTGATTACAACAAAATGTCTATACCCTTCTGGTATAAACACAGATTACCTAAACACAATCTGCATTAAGTCATCGACTTTAGAGAGTCTTTAATTAATATTATGTATTATATGTATTATGAACATTTATAAGGATTGTAAATAGGTTTTTGAGCTCTTTTTCCTATTATGCTGTAGATTAACATTAGAATAATATAATACTATGATTACTAACCAAATTAAATTAAATTGTAAAATAGAAAATGATCAGTAGATCAGTAGCTATTAAAATAGATATAAGATGTATTGTGAACATAATTTCGTAATAATAAAAAGCATTTAAAAATAAAAAATATTGTTCTCGCATCTTTTGAAAAGAAAGAACTGTAATGAATACTTATGGTATATTGGTACCTGCTATGCCCGATCATAGAGATTATTTTTGTATGCATTTATTGTTAACTAAATCCTTTTTTTTAAGCAAGACATTTTATAGCTGCCAACAGTAATATTTATTTTATTTAAAAATAATATAATACTCTCAAAGGAGCCGAATATTTAAAATTAAGAAATAATTTTTATTGCAGACGGACGGACAAGCCTAAATACAAAATTAGATATAAATCTCCCCGACAAAAAGAAAGAGGAAACGATGAATCTTATCTAAAATATTTAGCAGAAAAATATTTACATTGTTATTGATTTATTTTATTACAATGCATAGCACTTGTTTATTAATTTTATTAAAATAAATAAACAAGTTATATTGAAAACCCAATTTATATTAAAATTTATATTGAAAACCTCTGTCAACGGCATCTACAGAAAAATAGGCTAATCGGATAATACTGAAAAAATGACCTACACCCAAAAATAGCCCGCGTGGCGACCATTGTCGTACGGTGACAAAACTCACGACAGGGTGCACGTGACGCTAATAGAGCCACTAGGCAATAGCTTTAAATCCAATGTAAATGATCCTTTGTACACTTAAAATAGTGTGAATAAATTTATTAATATACTTAATCAAATAATATTTTTTGAATTACTAAAAGAGTATAATTTATTTTATAGTTCTTCGTTTATTATTGAGCCACAGCAAGTTAAGCAATTTTTAACCATAAGACTGGTCTTGGATTCAAATCCCAGTACGTTTATTGCTGCTGGAAAAATCTGGATGCTTATTAAATCCAGATCGACCGCCTCCTATCGAGAGTTTGTCAATTCATCTAAACTGGTGTAATATATCCTATCAAATCAGCATCCCCTCAGAAGAAGGAAGAACGGTAAATAAAAAATTAGATAAGGATTCTACCGAATATTCCGCTAGTCCGAACTTGTTTGTGTGTCATCTTTCGGTTTGTAATTATTAGCTGTATACCACATTGTATAATTGTACAAAGTTTGTCATAGTATCGATTTAGGGTGACCTGAAATTGTATATGAAAAAATAATCTTTTGGGTTTACTTTATATTTTTACTATACCTATTTTAATATTTATGTGCGAGGTATCAGCAGATGGAAGTTTTTTGTTCATGAGACAGTTCAATCTTAACATTTCTATTTTGTAATAAAATTTTCGTTTATTAATTGGCATGTTCTTTTAATGTAAGGCAAACCCCATGGGCTTTCGTCTATGTACATATGTCGTCTTTCTATCATAAGTACCATATATATGTAATATAAAATTAAAATACATTGCCAATAGCAAAATTATGAAATTATTTATTAATTTACTGGTATTATATTTAAAAGATAATGATATAAATATTGTACTACTAATTTAATTTAAATTTAAATAAATCAACCTTGATAGTAATAATATTTGTTTAAATTCCGTATTAATTTCATATTCAATAAAATTAATGTATGCCATTAATATTTGTTACTAAACAACACCTCGTACATTGTCTGAATAATAAAATGAGTGTTGCAAAACACACCATCGACTTAATCGTAACGACCATACATAAGATTCGTTCCACTCTATAAAATTCAAAATCATTTTATATTTCACATAAAATATAACATACATATGTTCATACATTCACCTGAAATATTATCACGAATATGCACAACGCGTTTGCGTAACCCGTTAACGACCACGTGGCAATAAGCCGTCGAGCACGCGACAACGCGATTTTATTGCGAGGCGTTATTGTAACGACATCACGTTATCTCTTTATTAAAACCCCCATTCTGCTTCGAGATTTTCTATGCAATTTTGTTAGCTAACGTTCATTCACAATTTCGGATAAACCTCCAAGTGAACGTATAAATGAAAGTCTCACTAAATTTCATACAAATCAACTCAACCATACATACAAAGGCTAAGGATTGTAAATAGGTTTTTGAGCTATTTTTCATTATGCTTTAGATTAACATTAGAATTATATAATACTGTGATTACTAACCAAATTAAATTAAATTGTAAAATAGAAAATGATCAGTAGATCAGTAGCTATTAAAATAGATATAAGACGTATTGTGAACATAATTTCGTAATAATAAAAAGCATTTAAAAATGAAAAAAATACATACAAAGGTTCAATTGTAAATAGGTTTTTGAGCTCTTTTTCCTATATGCTGTACATTAGAATAATATGATTACTAACAAAATTAAATTAAAATCGTAAAATAGAAAATGATCAGTAGATCAGTAGCTATTAAAATAGATATAAGATGTATTGTGAACATAATTTAGTAATAATAAAAAGCATTTAAAAATCAAAAAAATACATACAAAGGTACATACATATGTACGTTGAATTCGTTTTTCGTAATCTACCTAACCCTAATGAGCTATTTTTCAACATGCTCAACTTAAATATTTTTGCACAATATATAATAAAAGCAAACTCATAAAATTTAATGTCGTAAACAACAGTATTTTACGACTTATATTGTTTAATTCCATTAACTTTTATTATAGTTAGCAACATGAGTTTGTTTTTTGTAAATTTAAGTTATATATTTATGCCATAAAAAAATATTTAAAATATTGCAGATGTCTAAAAGTTACTCATGAAATGTTTTGTGCAAAATTTAAAAACGAATATCGTTACAATATATCCAAGGACATTGGGCAAAAAGCGAAAAATGAAAATTTTGGATTTCCCCTCTATGGACCTAGTGGAAAGCTTGCATCATATCAATGAAATGTTAAATAAAAATTTTCATCCAATTTAATGTCACCAACCTAATATTTTATTTCAACAAAAATTTTGAGTACGTAAAAATTTTAAAATTTGAATTGTACTATACATATAACAATATATGTATTTAAAAAACAGCTAAAGATTGAATTACAGGATAAAATCGATTTATAGTAGTTGATAATATGTACAATGCTAATTAGTGTGAAAGTTGATAGAGCAGCTTCCATCGAAAGCTTTCAACGAGGCTTTGAAAGTGCACTTGAAATGCGCTTTTGCTATTGTTTTTGGATTATTCACTCAACTCATCCCATTGACTCACCCTTCCATTTACACCTTCAATCGAACAAAATTATCAATTGAACCATCCCCCGATTTAAAGTGACTCAGAATCCCATGGCAGATAAATCTACATCATACAATTGAAATTTTCGCAATAAAATACAGTCGTGAACTCTCGACATGGAAAGTTCTCCCGAATATTGATAAAACAACAACAAAAAACCCACATCAAAAGCAAACGATTAATTTCGAATGAACGCAGAGTTACTATGAAAAACGAGTGTGCCACGAAAGTGTGAGTGCACTTTGGGATGGGGCTGGTATATCCCGAGGCGATTGCACTCGACGAGTATTGCCTTTATTACGAGAAAATGGTGTTTCTCAAAGTTCGCCAGCAGTGAGTAGCCACTCGACAGCAGGGGGGACGATAACCCATTTGTGAAGCAAATGATATAAAAATTCCTCAGCGATTCCCTCTCGGATAACACGAGCGATCGAAGTGGCACTTCCGTGTTTTATAAACACACTTGTAGCTTCGATGGCAAAAACAACCGGAAAACATACTTATTTACGCTGCTTTTTTTCTCTGTTATTTGCGGATCGGAAGAATGAAAACGTGGACATAACGTACGTAATGCGGGAAAACTAGGTGCACGTTTTCATTTTAGCTCCTTGTTGTTGTGTTGCGAAGCGTACGGAACGAAATATGACGTACAACACGTGTTACACGCGATATAAAATAATATTTTCGAGCTCGAGCTCTCAAAGTCAGAAATGACGATGGCCGGTTGTCGGTGGTGAAACTTTCCGCCGGAAAATGAGAAAATTGAAAATTGCGCAGACGTGACGAAGAAGAAAGTCGCACCGCAACTGATGTAACTTTTCACGTTTATGAGGGCACGCTTTCATGCGACTTCTTTCAAAAATGAGAAATCATTGAAAATTTCATATATTTCATTCTAGCCATTTTCAATGTTGAACGAAGCACAATCGTTATAAAACTTATATAATCGTTATAATCGTTATATATATATATATATATATATATATATATATATATATATATATATATATATATATATCTTCCGACGATAATCCTATAAAAGGAACTCTTGTAATATTTTCAAAAACCTACATAGATGTACTATACATATATCTACCTACCTAAACGCATATAAGATTCACTTTATTTACGATAGATACTTATAAAGCTAATAACTTTATTCAAAAGCTCGAGTCAAACTTTGGACACGACTTGTGGAATCCAAAACTATTACGAAACTATGTTTGCTTTACATTCCGAAAGATAAGATATGAGATTTTCATATATTATTCGACTACATACTAATTTTTTCATTCTTTATTTAAACACAGATGTGATTATTTTATTTTTAATTTCAAATAAATGATTAAATTTATTAAAAAAATAATAAAAACACTAAGAATGAATGATGTAAATGAAAAATCAAAGTTGTATGAAAAATTTGGTATAATCAAGAAGGGCTTGATTAAAAAGAATATTATTTTATTTTATTTATTTGAAAATTATTTTATTTTTTTCCAAAAAAATACCATTTAATGATGATAACATTGAAACTTAATAAAGTGTGAAAAAGATACAGTTATAGGCGTTTAAACAATTAAAATCTACCAAAATTGGTGGGGGGCGGAAAGTCAAACAAACAAGGCTACTGGCCAATGGCGGTGAATAAGCTGTCATCGTCTCCAAAATTTTTGGATTCTTAATCGTGTTTATTAGCCAGCAGCGTGGAATGGTGGTTGGGCTTTTGCCAAGAGATCACCGGGTTCAATCCCATGAATTGATCTTTATTAAAAATAATTTATTCCGAGTATATTATCTGTAATTTTTATGATTTCATTGTTGAAACGGTTCCTCCATTAAATTGGCTAAAAACCCACTATGTCACCACTATTTGAGTATGATTTATGTACAATAAAATTTATGAACAAAATTCGTAATGTTTCGTTAATTTCAAGTTTTTCAGTGTCTCATTATTAAGCGACTTATGTAATAAATATGCTGCATTGTTTGTAATTGGCCAGGAAGGCGCATTGGGGTTTACCTGTTAGACCTTCTTTCTATATTTATGTATATGTATGTAAATATAAATAAAATAAAATAAATAAGAAAATAAAAATTACGATTGTTTTTCAATTGAAGCAATTAAAATTTCTATTGGTGACCAAACCGCGCAAAATGGCAAAGTTTTAAATGGATTATGAGTACAAGTCTCAGGCTATATATGTAGTACATATATGTACATACATATTTAGTTTATAAAAATTAATTAATATTTCAACTATTTAGAGATTTATATAGTGATAAATATAAATCATGAAAGCATCAATTACTTAAACAAAAAGATAAACATATTTAGAATGTGGAAAACACCATAGTAATCAGTCAGCCTTTCAATAGTCGTTGGCTATTTGTATTAAAATACTACATAAACACCAATTGATAATAATTTTATACATTTCTATCAGTTAGTCGTGAACAGGGACACTATACATATATAGGCATTTTTTTTTAAATTAAAATTCAAGTTACAAGTAAACATTACCCATAAATATGTATAATGCTTCCCCTGCCTTATTCTATTGATTAAAAATGAACATTATATTTATGCAACTATATATGTATGTAGTTGTATAAATATGTCACATTACCAAAATAAAATTATATTATATAAAATAATAATATTTTAAATTTTATAAATAGATATTATATAAAATTTAAAACATCACGATTGTGATAACACCACGTGATTTATTATTTTCACCAAGATTTTCCCAAATTTTCTCAAAGGGAATGTCGCGGCGTGAATGCGTCATAAACCCACGTGCACGTGTCATAAACGACATGTTCCTTTCAAGTGTTTGCTTTTATTTTTTTTGTCTTTTTGATTATATAAAAACGAGTTGTATCTCCAAATGGCAAGAACGTCTCGTTTGCACCATCCGAGCGAAGCCCATTAAGCTCGGGGACTTTTTGCTCGTTTGCTCGGAGATAATTCCTTTTCCGGCCCGTGCCAACCGGGCGCACAGATTTCACGAATACTTTCACAATAGTTTCCCCGGTGAAATTGTTTGCATGGGATAAATTAAACGCAGCCTCCTGAAAATGAGCAACCCACCCCCCCCCCCTTCCGCCCCGCTCCCCTCGCACCCTCTGTAATTTGCATCCAAATGGGAATGTCAGTGCGAAATATTAATTAAAATGCGAGAACCGGCCCTTACAGCCAGCTTACTACGTACGTACACAGTTTCTCTTCTTTTCACTTCGCTTGATTTCACTTTTTAACGTTCGCACTTGTTAATTCGCACAACGGAGGAGACAAGGGCGAAGAGGGACGGATGATGATTATTTTTTTCAACATTATGCAAAACACGCCGACGATTACGCCGAGTGAAAAGCATCGAGTGTAATACATATTTCCTCGCCCTATTTCCTGTCCGTGGAAAATGTTCGGATTTAAATTATGCACTCGTCGAATTTTATGGGGTGCAATAAAATATATTTTCGTCGTTGCTTTCGCTCGAGAGTTTCGTAAGTTGTGACTCCCCCGTATGAATGTTTTATTTACCGCTGAGCTCGTTTTGGAAACAAGTTAAATATTGCGCGGAGCGACTGTTGACACAGTTTCCATTAGGGGAAATGAAAAACTGAGTTTGAAAAGTCGACGGAAAATGCCGCATGTTTTAATGAGCGACCGCCCGCAGTTGGAAAATGTTCAAGACGATTGCGTGTAATTTAAATAAACGAAAAACGGCAAAAAAAATTCGCGAAAATTTAAACGAAATACGATATAAGAAATTTTACATGGAAGTTTTTAAATGTTATAAAAAGCAAAAACGTCATAGCGCAAGATAAAAATAATACCAATAAATCGTCCATTATCTTTTATACAAACGAATTAATATGAATTCTAATTTAAGAATACTGGAACCCAAAATTTTATTCGGAACTAGCTGAACCCGACATACGTTGCAATGCCCGTTCCCGTTCCCGTTCCCGTTCCCGTTCCCTTTCTCCTTCCCGTTCCCATTTGTCGGAAAAATGCAAGTGGCGAACTTGACTTGACGCGGCAAACACTTTTTCAATGATTCAATTGTTTATTTATTTTACCCCAATAACACAGTTGAAATTATTTGCCATGCAAATATGTATTTTCAAACTCATTCCCATTTTTCCCGTTTCCGTTCTCGTTTTTGTGTGATTTTTTTACAGAAACCATCGCGGACATGCACACAATAACTCTTGTAAGTTTCATCGCAATCGGTTGAATGGTACATATAGGAACGCATACGTGACAGACAGATAAACAGACAAACATAGATTGCACTTTTATAGAAGCAAATCTCATTAAGTCGCACTCAAATCATTTTGTTCGCAATTACATGATTATTTTTATTTAACATACATATGTACATACCCATATCTATAACATGAAAGAACCATATTTATGACCACAACATTTTATCTCAATCACACAAGCTTAGTTTTTTATTTATTTGATCCAATAAATAAAAAAACACAACAATGGTTAACATTATACTAACCATACAAAATTTCAATATCTTGGAATTTTTTAAAAATCATTAAAATATAAATGTATATAATCAGAGATCGATATCAGCAACCTGGCTTAGTGGTTAACATAAAATGCTATCAATTAAGAGGTCACTAGTTAAATTCCTGACTCGATACTGTTAACGATGCCTTTGATTATACTTTGGGTTTGCTTCAAATCGCTGCAAACGACGAGGCTGCATGCTTATTTCGATTTCGGTATTTCACGTCTCGACAAAACTCGCGACTGTTTGAATTTAAGCATGTACGAAAGACAAGATAGTCATTGGGTCGCGCAGATGACATTTCGATGTGCATCAAAATTAAGTTGGATCTTTCTGGCAAGTTTAAAAAGGCAAACGTCGAGACAAAAGTATCAGGATCACAAGACGAGTGGAGAGGTACTTAATTGGGAATCTGACATAGAGTTCGCATAAGTGCGAGCAGTACTCGCGGAAAAATATATGCGTGCGAAAGAGACATCCATACGTTCGACATCGATACAAGTTCGAGTGAACATGCAGTCAAACAGTCGCGAATTTCGTCGAGACGAAATATATCGAAATCGAAATTACCATGCAGCCACGTGTTTTGCAGCGATTTGCAGCGGAGCGTATACATACATATGTATGTGACTCTAGGTCGATCAATTCCTACCAGAGTTTGGTGATTTATTTGATTTTATTGTTGAAACGGCTCCTCACTAAATTGGAAATCTATCACCATTATTTGAATATAATTTAAAATAATAACGTTATAAATTATTATATAGTACATATGTACAAATTTGGACGTATGTGACGTCTTGCGGCATAAACTCGTAATGGCACCATATAATTTATATAATTAACCTTTGAAAGACGGAGCGTCGAGATCAAATGAGTGTCCCTAACCGGGATCGAGTAAGACCCCAGTATTTTTTAATCAAAATACAGCTTTCCTCCAATACAAATAGGTTCAATATATATCTTATTAATCACTTTATACATACATCAACAAAAAAAAGGTTTAGTCTTATAGCATGTTTTTGAGAATTTTTGTATTAAAAAATAACGACAAGTATCGACGTGCAAACGCACATAAGTAAGGCCAACAGGCGACTGCATGATTCTATACCCACGCACCAAAATCGACGAAAAAACAACGTACGAAAATATAGCTGTCTCTTTCTCTCGCATTGATTCATCGATCAAAGAGAATATGAGGGGAACAGTAAAAACATGATCGCTACTGCCTTTACATCATACTTTGGAACCCTTTGGGTACCTTTGGTACCCCTTTTCTAAATCATAAAAAATCTATTAAAATAAATTTCTTGTAGTTCATTCTAAGAATACAATAAATATAGGGTGTATAGCTTTGAAAACCACATAGTTATTACGAAAAACGTAAAAAGTGGGGCACTTGCATACCCCACTTCGGTGAGGGTGGGTTAAAAATATTATAAAATAATTCAAACCTTTCGAAATCTTAATTCAAAATTAATTTCAATTTTTTAACAATCAGATAATTAAAAGTCAACAGCATATACATACATACTGTTAAAAAATTACATTGTGACTATTTCAACCTCAAGCTTAGGCTAAACTCAAAATTAACCATCTCACTTTCATACACAACATTCCCCTCAATTGTGCGAAAACTTCTCCAGACAGACTTAACAGTTTAAGAAGCGCTGCTCGTATCCACGAACATACATACATATATTCGCATTCGCATTACGCATAACATTCACGCAACGTCTCTCCCGCGTCGAGATTATTAATTGCGTTACGGCGAGGTTTGTTTGGTCGACAGTCGCCAGGTAACCGACCACCTGTTAGACGAATTAACAGGTGGGAAAAGGGAGGGCGGGAAGAGAGGAGAATGGGGGAGGGGAGGGGAAAGGGGACACGCAAAAAGCTCTTCGGGATTATCCCGGATTAGCGGGTCCCAGACGGAAATACTCGAAAACCAATTCAACTGTCTGATGACGAATGCAGTTCGACTTCTGAACAAAAACCGAAACCGATCGAGTAACTGCAAAAAAAGAAATATGCATATTGTCGAATACAGATTTGGACTTTTAAACGTATTTAAATTTTATCAAACATACAAACATATAATGTAAAACGAAAGCAGGAATATTATACTATTATAATGAGCCGTAATTTAATAATTCAGTGCAGTCACCCAACGGGTTTCCGAGGGTTTCCATAAACCTATTGATAAAAATCTGAAGTTTCCGAAAACCCGATGTTCCAATAATAAAATTTCCGTAATGTTTGATAATACAATGGCTTGACGGCTTCAATGTACAAATATTAATTATCTCGCAGATAAAACCCAGTGAAGAGATATACTTTTAGTCGTGAAATGTCAGATCTGACATATTTGGCCAAAAATCAATATATATCGTGTATTACCTTACAAGAAGCTACACGCCAAAATTGAAATTTATATATACATATGAGAGTTAAAACTATAAATATTTATATATTAGAGATAATGAGAACCTATAGAGCAAATTTCATAAAATATAGAGTGAATTATCGCCGTGTCATGGCGAACATGTTACAATACAAGTGACAACGCTTGTTAAACGTCAAGAAGGTTTACGGGCCCCGTTTTTAAAACGCGTTGTATACGATATTTTATCTCCAACGTAATGGCAGACGATACATTAACGTATATTGATGACCAAAATGAGCAATATGGCAAGGTATGAAAACGATCGGATAAGAGATAAGAGATATAAAAAATGACCACTAACACAAAAGCCATGTGAAATGCAAAGGAGGTATGTAAAAAAATCAATGAATTTATAATTTGATTGCGGTCTGCCCTGAACAGCATATTTTAGAAAATTTCGGTAGTAATTGACGAAAAATTATCAAACACATTATGTATTTCGTATAAAATTATTTTTTATACGAAATACATAATAAAATACTTGATGAAAAATTCTGCAGTAGTACTTTTTTTTTTATTCATACATATGTATATTTCATTATATTTGGTCCTTCGCAAATAAATAATATATTTGCGCAAATAAATGTTTACACAAAAATAATATTATATTTTTTACCACTAATTATTGAAGTTCTTCATTTTTAAAGAAAGGCTGAAAAGAAAAATTCCCCTTCCCCGCTCTCTCTTTGCATTATTGCTTACCCTCCCCTTAGTAGTCGAAATTATGTTTTTTACAATATAATATACGTCAAGTACATATATACAAACATATATTCACTGGCATGCAAATAAAATGAACGACCACCTCCTTAAAAATAGCACATTGACGACTTTCAGTCAAATAAAATTACACACGGCGAGAAAAAAATAAATTTGAACCGTTTTTAGTGAAATTTTCAAAGCGTAAATTGGCATACGTTCGTTTCGGAGCTAGTTTTTGTAGAACTGATTCAATTTCCACGTTCGAACGTAACGTGCGCCCTTTTTCATCATTCGGAAACGGCCCTTTGATTTTTTCCCATTTTTTTTTCAAACCCACCCTCCCCTTGCCCTCTTCATGTCGACAAAGCAAGCGACCCATCGTCACTCGAAAGCGGCCAGCAAACGCGCGTTTGATTCGATCGACCGTCGATTGTTTCACGATTTTGTACCCGTGGAAAATTTTTTCATTCATTTCAATGCGGGGGCGAGGAAAATGAAGCGGAGAAAACGAACGAATCGTTGAAATTAATGAAAAATCTGCGTCACAGTGGCGTATGATAATTCGGCCGCTTGGCGTGAGGGCAGTGGGTGCATGAATGCATAATTTGCGCTTCGGTCTGTATAATAATTATTTCGCCGTTGGACCAGTGCTGAAATGAATTTTTAATTCCGTAAAGGGATTCCATGCAAATCGGAAGACCTCCAGTTGCTGAAAAATCACGCTAGTCCGAACGAAATCCGGATAAAAAGATCAAATGCATGTATGTACATATACATATGTACCTATACATATGTAAAGTTTTATATCATTAAATCTCATGATAAAAACGAAGTGAATTTTTTGACATCTATTTCATGAGGCTATTTAAATTGCATTGATAATATGTCATATAACACGACAATATGAATATCGGCGAATAGAACATAGAAATTATCATGGTAGACATACTGCTAGAGACTATCGCTAAATATATGTAATATATACCCTTTAGGTATAAACACAGATTACCTAAACACAATCTGCTTTAGATCGTCGACTTTAGAGAATCTTTAATTAATATTATGCATTAGATGTATTATTAGAGTAAATAGGTTTTTGAGCTCTTTTTCCTATTATACTGTACATTAAGAGGGCTGTACACCCGAAACCTTAATTTTGTTGCCGTTCCTCTCTTCTATATATACATATATTGAGTGAATGTATGTATATATTGAGTGAATGCGACAATATATATCTACTATATACATTCATATATATATATATATAATGAGTGAATGTGACAGTTGCACTTCGACCAGATAATACGTATTTAAAATCGAAAAAATCAAGTTTTTGTATTCTCCAATATTCTCCTCTGAAACTGGACCAATTTTTAAAAAAATTTCATCATCGGAATGAAAAAGATATTTTCTATGCAACTGTGTGTGTATTTTTTTTTAAATCGACGGTTAAATAAGCACGCTGGACTCTTTTCGTGGGTGTAAAAAAGAGGCGATTTTATAGATGTTTGGCGGCTTCTATCTCCTATAAAAAATAACTAATCAAAAAAATAAAACCACAAAAACATACCTACGGTGAATATCCATAGCATATTAAAATTTATTTCTCTAGTGCCGTAATTGAGGAAGGGAGAAGTGTAATACGTTTGTATGGACAAGGCGCTGGTGTCCAGCCCTCTTAACAATATAATACTATGATTACCTACAAAATTAAATTTTAATTTTAAAATAGAAATGATCAGTAGATCAGGATCTATTAAAATATATATATAAGATGTATTGTGAACAAATTCAGTAATAATAAAAAGCATTTACAAATCAAATGCATGTACATAGGTGAGGTAAAAATTACAAAAATTCCAAATATCAACGACAGTCTTTCATTCTTTCAATACATCCTCAACAAACAACTGTAGCACCATTTTTTATATGAACAAATTTCATTGTCCTTCACGTAAAATATACAATTTTATTTTTTTCGAATCAGCACGTGTGTGCATACGCGTGTTCGTGTGGCAACGTGTGTATTTGCCATTATGACATTTCCATTCCATTTCATCCGAGGGATTAGCGTACCTGCCGCGAACAAAAGAGGACCGGGGGCCTCTCCCCGCCGGATCCGGCAATCCTCCTCCAACCCCCCACGAGACGGGTCCACCAAAGGGGTGGGCGACGAGAGTGAATGTGGGTGGTTGGGGTGGATTGCCGCCCGGACAAATTACCCGCCCTGTACCCATTATGCGGTAGGGAACATGTTAAAAATTATATAATTGCCGGCGGGTACGCTAGTCCGACCGACCCGCCGACAAGACAGAATCACTGATACCTAACGGATTAAAAGGTTAATGAATACGTATTATATTAATCCTACATATGTACATATATATATATATATATATATATATATATATATATATATATATATATATATATATATATATATATATATATATATATATATATATATATATATATATATATATATATATATATATATATATGTATATATATATATATATATATATATATATATATATATATATATATATATATATATATATATATATATATATATTCTATTATTATATGCATATAAAAAATTAAATAATATAAATTAATATTTTACATTTATTTCGACTATTAAATGTACTAAAAACATGTCATTAGTACATCATATGTTTTAAAAATACCCTACATTTAATCGTCATACAAAAAAAATAAAAATAAAAAACATAAAGTTATAAAGATTATTATTTCTATTACATGTAAAAAATTCAGATTCGTTCAGTACGATTCCGTTAGCGATTTGGGAGATAATTGAATTAAAAAACTTAAAAAAAAGAGGACACCTATAAGGGAAGGTACCATTTCCGGCCAACCTAAAAATTGGAAAAAAAATTATGTCGTGTCGATAAGAATTTCAGTAACCAATATAAGTTTCAGTTTGATAGGACTAACGGTGTTCAAAAAATTCCCAAAATACACACACACACACACACACACACACACATTTTTTTAGATCATGAAAACGAGATCAGTAATCGATTCTGAGTTCGAATCAGTCAAAATCTCGAGTTCGAATTTTCGCATGATCACTAAACTTCATCTATTGTCACTACGTACATACATAGATAAAGTAATAAAGCAAATATTGCACACTAATATTAGGTATTAGCAAACTTATGTATTACTACTTATAGCTACCCAGTTGAATCTCTAAGAGAATCACTGTCAAACATAATAATATGCTTGTGAAGAGTCTCCGTGATTACAACAAGATGTCTACACCCTTCAGGTATGAACACAGATTTACAATTTGCTCTTAATAAAATCCTCTTAAGTTTGAAGTCAAAGCTAAAACAATGTATGCGTATAAAATGTATTATATGAGAGCATTTATAAGCATTTAAGACTGCGATTATGTTTAGCACCGAGAGGCTACCGGGTTCGATGCTAATCCGTGCTAATATTTAATGCTGCTGGTCAGACTTGGATATTTGTGACACCAATTCGATCGTTTCCTATCAGAGTTTGCCAATTTGAATCTGATTTCACTGCTGAAACAGTTCCTCCATTAAATTGGCAAAAACCATCCTATCCATTGATTTAAACAATGTCCTATGGCTCCACCCGAAATAGTAGTTTTTTTATATATCTCTTTTTTCGATAATATTTTCGACTTTTTAATTATATAAAAAATTACCGTTTAATATTCACCTATAAAAGTTTATTTCGGTCGATTATGATAAGTTTTGACTAATTAACGAGAATTCAAAGTCACCATTTCGCTAGAAAGTCTCCATACCCATAGCACGCGTCGCTTGCAATGAGTATTTGTATGGGGTGCTATTTTCAGAAAATCGTCATCTTTTTATTGTTTCCGTAATTATTTTAAAAATAAAAGTCATCGATAACTTTCTTGAGTATTATACCTTTAATTTGAATACAAAAAAGCTCCGGCTCAGCATATGTACATACATACATATGTTTATCCGTAAGTAATTTATTTCCATAATTTTAAACCACTAACGACTAGTTTCAACATTGTACATGTGTATCAAATTTCAGATATCACGAAATTTCCATTTTTTTCAGTAAGAGGGGATAATTACATACATATTATATAGGTTCCTACTAATTCTTTACGATAAAATTTGACTATATTACTTAATCTGATACAGATCGTAGCAAAATTTCCAAACAGATTGATTCATCAAATCCTATTTTTTACACCAAAGCTAGATTCAAATGAAATTAAAACGATATTTATATTGAACTATGTATGTATGTATACATTAAAAAAATAATAGCACGATTCAAATATAGCCATATTTACAGGCATCTGTCTCACATGTATGTATGTAGGTACAATTAGCCGTATGGGTCGAGCCCTTCTAACATGCTACATTACATGGCCAAATACAAATCATCCATTTTTCGATGACTCACCCTTGATTGGATATAACGGTAATTTCGACCATTTGGTCGTCGATTTGCGACGCAAGTCGCAACTCGATTATGCAAAAGTGCAGGGGCGTCCGTGACGTTGGCGACCGATTGCATTAGCGTCACGGGACGCACATGTTACCTACAGCCACCCCATCCCACCACCCCCGGCCACCCACCGTTTGCTATGATTAAGTATGGTAATTTTTATTGAGCCCACGCCATATGGCCCGCCCCCTCGTTACCGGCCTCCAGTTTAATATAGCCCGTCGGATCTCTTATAAAGCAATAGACCCACTTTATACATATGTACGTATAGTGTATAGTGAATTTTTTTTCGACTTTTCTTCTTCCAAGGCCATTTTTCACGGTGGCTTTATTAATCCTAGTTCAAAAGTAGCCTAATGTCGCCAGTGCCATATGGCTTAATGGCCCCAGCGGAAGCTGTGTCGAATTACTATGCCTACACGTGCTGGAAATTGACAACCATATAAAGACGTTGCTTCGAATATAATACATATGTATTTACATAATATCATAAATGATGACATTAAATTTTTTTTTTGATTACAAAATTTTGAGCAACAAAAAAAATTGTGATGTGATTCTCGTTTTGATGTATGGGCGTTTAAAAAATGCATAACTTTTACAGTTTCTTGGTTTTTTGCAGTCTTTAACACAAAACCCAGTTTTACTGTGGCAAAAGTAAATTATTGAAATCAATAGCAAAATTCATTGTGATTTTTTAGTGCTTCAAAATACTCATAATTAATTATCCAACAAAATTTTAAGAGTCAAAAATATACTTTTTACTAGGTTCAGTTTTACATTTACAAGGATTTATTTTCAATTTTTTTTTTCTGAACGTGTTTATTTGAGTGGTGAATGATTCATTGAAAAGTATATTTTTGACTTTTAAAATTCGCTAAATAATAAGGTCTACATAAGTATTTTAAAGCAATCAAAAATCACAATCAATAGAAAAACATCCGACTATTGATTTCAATACTTATCTTTGACACAGAACTCCTAGATTTTGAGGTAAAGACTGCAAAAGTCAAAAAACTGCGTAGTTTTTTAACACTCATATCTCACAAACAAGAGTAAACAAACAAAAATCATTGTCATATTCACACTCATTGTGTTAAAAATTACCAGAGTGGAGACTAACTAATCTTTACTAAGTTTGACCCACTGAATTCGAATATGATAATGATTTTTGTCGATTAGTGATTATTTACGAGATATGAGCGTTTAAAAAACTGCGCAGTTTTTACAGTTTTTTGGCTTTTGCGGTCTTTAACTCAAAATCTAGAATTGTTGTGCTCAAAGCGAGTATTGGAATCAATAGTGAGATGTTTTTTCTATTGATTGTGATTTTTATTGTTTTGAAATACGTATAATCAATTGTCTAGCGAATAAGTCAAAAATATGTATATTTTTTTACGGATTTTTTCTCCGTGCTATGTTGCATTTGTTTGGCAAGTTTTTTTTTATTTCATCACGTTCATGAGGATTTGTTTTCTATCTCAATATATATTGTTTTATCTAAACTTACTAACTCAAGCGGTAATTCAAACTGACTTATAATTTATTTTCAAAATACAATAATGCAAGCCAATATACTATTATATAATTTTTAAATATCAATAATACGATATGTAAATATTAATATTCATATAATGTACATACATACGTATGTATATCAACGATATTGTACCTCGTATTTCATCAGTCTGTCGTAAATAGCGTTTTATAATTATATTTCCAAGAGAACATCCAGGTCTTGCATTATTAAAGCTGGCGCAAGACACAAAGTACTAAGAGACTCCTACACAGATAGATGACGTACATACTTATGTCCACAGTTTTTTCATATTATTTTCCATACAAGATTTCTTGATGCATTAGCGTGTCTCGTGCGACGGTGAGTGGGTGGGGTGGGAGGAGGCGAAGACAACATCACGCTTAAGTATCGTCTATGCAAATCGTCCATAAAAGCCTTTATATTAAAAAATAAAAACATCCTAATATGGCGGTCGTAAATCATGCAGCATCCTGCCCGACGAAATATGGGACGGAAGCGAATTATGGTAAATGAAGCGATAGTGGTACACACAAGTGTAATTCGAATTTCATAAAAGTGCCATAATTCAAAGAGTATGTATGAAAAAATTTAATAAAAAGCGTATATATCTATTTGAAGATAAGTAAAGCCATATAAAGCACGGCCATATTGGTGGAAAACCACAATTTTTCTCTTAACATTTTAGAGGACATATGTACCATACATATGTATGTACTTATTCTTAAAGGTTTCGAATTTGAAAGTAGTACTGAGATCATCGAAAATTTCTTAATAACTTTCTTTTACAATATATGTATATATGCAGGTGTTTCAAAGGATCTTAAGAAAAAAATGTTTGTTACCAATTAATCAAGCATTTATATTCCTTTAACAACTTGGAACAAAAATAAACAATATGTATCGTATACAAAAACTCTCGCCTTAATACTAAGAAAATTACATCACATCCACGGTATCTCTAGGGTGAAAATTCCCGTTGAACCTGTCGAGATTTCTCTCAGCTTTCCTGTCATCGTGGCCGCCTTTTAGCCGTTTGATAAAAGGCGAACTCGGGAGAAAAAAAATCTCACCTACACCGAAAACAATGTCATTACAAACGGTAGAAGAACATAAAACATCCGGTATTACGCCTTATCAATTGATAAGATTAGGTAATCCCGGCTCTCGCCAAACGATGGCGTAAAGAAAAGCGAAACACGGCGAGCCTAATCCCGAGGGGAGAGTCGACGCCGACAATGCTCAAACTGTGGCTCGAAATCCACCAGAGTACAATGTCTAGATAAAAAAGAAAAAAAAAAAAAAGAA
Source organism: Arctopsyche grandis (assembly GCF_051622035.1). Lineage (NCBI taxonomy): Eukaryota > Metazoa > Arthropoda > Insecta > Trichoptera > Hydropsychidae > Arctopsyche > Arctopsyche grandis. The sequence continues at coordinate 23,053,447 of NC_135364.1, read as the reverse complement.
CAACCCTCAACGAGTCCGAATGAAAATCCCCGAAATGCAAAAGAAAGTATATGTGTGTTCAAGGTTCGTTAGAGACGACGCGTACCAAACCGGAAGATTGCCCAGTGAATTGACCCACTTTGAAATTTTCCGCTTTTCCGACGAGGACAAAAGAAAACTTTATCGCCGGTTCCCTAAGAATCGACGAAGATTCCCCTCACACTTGTTTACTATGAAGATAGTTTTTCATTTGGCCTCGTCGACTCTGCGCTTTGAACTCGTCACCAGTTAACGGCAAATTATTTAGGAAACGTTAGGTTCAATTTTAAGTCGATGAACGTAAAGAAAATTCGGCGAAGTTTGGGAAATTGTGAAAACAGATGGTTAGTGAGCGCGAAGAGGGGAAGCCGGTACAAAGCCGAGCGATAATTGCGTCGTGTGAACCCGAAGAGTAGAAATCCGCTCATTCTAAATCTTCCATCTCCATAAAATTATCTTCACGGCGGTCTTTTAATAGTACATATACATAAAAAGGCAATAAAACATCACCCTCTTTCATTTTTATAAAAAAAATCACATAAAATGTGAATAAAATGCGTAGGTACGCTATGGAAAAACCAAATCCATAACATTGTGAGACATTTCCCATATGAATTTCACTATCACCACTATAGCAAACTAAATATTATATATCAACATACAAGAAATACAATATTTAACATTTGACCTTTTTCATGGTACGAATTAAGCCATATTTCCAGACTTAATATAAAAATTATCGACAACTATGTTCGTTCAAAAAAAAACATCGCTTAAAACCCAACATCTATTCCAAAACATAAAAACTATCGCTTAAAATAGAACAGCGATCTAAATTATTAAAAAAAAAAACACAACGTGTGAGCTGAACATGCAACAAATTCTCAAGCTCAAAATTTCCACACTATTTAACACTTTGCATAATCACAAAAAATATATTTTTTTTTCGTCATTCATTAATGAAATACAATTTCAGGAAGTATAAAATTTGTAGCATCATTGAAAATACTTAAAATGAAGATGTCTAAATATGAGCCGATATATATTTGAAAGTGGCATAAGTTCACTTTTCTTCATTTCAAGAAATATTTCGCAAAACATTGAATATAATGTTTTGGTTTAATAATATTTAAAAATACTGGTGGCCTGTAAAACGTTTATTCTGCTCTTCTGAGGTTCCAGACATATTAAATTAAAAGAAGTGATAACAATTTGTGATTTACGACACAACATAAATAGTGTTTTTGGAACTGAAGTTAGGACTTCCGCCACATATGCATATATAACGACTCAGAGTTTTCAACAAATAAATAATAGCTCTAATGGAATTTTTTCAATACATGCTTATATGTAATTTAATAAGTCTGCTACAATCTATATAAAAACTATTATTTTATTTAGTAATGGTAAATATGAAAAAAATAGAATCTCGCCCAGTCTAATTTATCTAGTGACCTTCTAATTAAATATTCCTATTAAGTCTTTATTCTACAAATTAGACACCCTTCTATTAAACAGTACATCATTACGTATGCTATATGTATAGCATTACGCAGTCTGCTTTCATATTGTGAAAAAAAAACATTCACAAAATCACTGATACAAATCAAACCATTCATAACAAATACATATACATCACATCCAAAACACCTACACAAAATGAACCATAGGTGTCTAGTCTTAATAAAACCACCCCCATACATTTTGCACGTCGGCGAGATTGCTCATTAAAGATCGAGTCGAGTTTGTGATTTTAATATTTGCGGAAGGAAGTGATTTAGCATTCCCGAAATGGAGCCAGCGTCGTATGAAGTCTCGTTGCAATTATCAAAAGGGAGGGGGGTGGGGGCGGGGTATGGGGTTTCGAAAACCCCATCTTTCGAACCGAACCGAAACCCGAACCAACCCCCTCAGGCAGCCGACGAGATTAAATTAATAATGCGGCTCTGCGGTCTCGATGCCGCAAACGCCGGGACTTTGGGGGTTCTGTGGACCCCGCCGATACTAATTATGACGCAAACCGGCGAATTGATTAAGAAATCACTATAGTAAGTGATAATAAACACACATATGCTCACACACACGCACACTATACATATGTATATCAACGCGTGTAACAAAACCGATAAGGAATCAATCGTGGTTACATATTGACACACCGTAACACTAAAAGGAGGGGTGAGTTTTCGGACAGTTGCTTTGACCACATGGCCATTAGGACGAGTGCGAGCAACGCTCGTGATGGATGATAAGGCGCTGATAAAAGCCCTGAGAAGAAGTGCGACACAAAAAAAGCTTAATAATAATAATAAAACGGAAAACAAACGATAACCACTCGAATGATGGAAGGGAAGCGTCGTCACGTGTGGGGGATGGGGAGTAGGAGTACCTACGATGGGCGATGGGGATGCGAGCAAAAAGTCGAGAAAGAATAACCGGGAGTCTGTAGGAATAAACATCGTTAGTTGTGAAGTGGTCCCTCGGCCTCCCCCACCCTCGCCACTGCCACCATAAAAGCCCAATTTGTAAACTTTATAATCCCCAGAAGCTTTGGTGTTCCGGCGCATTAAAAGATGGCCGTTGCGCAAGGCCAACTGCGAGGGTTATTGGATTACGTACGACCTCAAGAATTCCACGTCAATTTTCTCATCCCTCTTCTCCTCCCAGCTCGCAATAGGGGAATGTGCTCTTAATTTTTTACAAGATTAAGTGTATATTTTCTCCCGTATATACAGAGTGTTCCAGATAAAAACATCACGATGTCCGAAAAATCGCGAAATTTCTTGGATGTTATTGGGGACACATGTATGTATATGTACATATTATTTATATCTAGGTCAAATCATTGACATGGCCAGTAATTAACAAGAGGAAATAAGAAAAGGTGGAGTGCATTCGGGTGAATGAATGCCGTATTCAAATCAAAAATGCCACTGTTCCTGAAAAAAAAAATCTCCGATCAATGTGTATTGCCAGTGATGACGTATGGATGCTTCATAAAACTTGATGGAATTGTACGCCAGAATGCTGCATAAAGTCCAATGCACTCAGAAGTATGGAACGCTGTATGCTTCGCAAAGCGAGGAGAGTTAAATACGTGAGTTAGAACTAGCAGGGTTGCTAGACGTCCCTATTTGAGGGGGACTGTCTCGAGATCAAAAGACAAATCCCGAGTAGCGCATTGCCTGTGAAAATCCCGACTTAAAAAAATTTGTATATGTACAGAAATGTACGTATACATAGTTAAAGACGCTTGCTTAATTTTTGTAGAAAAATGGTTCGACTTCAAAAGTAATAAATTTCAATCACAATTTTTTTACTTAAAACCAAACATGAAAATGGAATTTTCGTCAATTGAACAATTAACAAAACAATTACTCAATACAAGGTATGTGTTTATTTAACAATTTTTTACTGAATATGACTAAATTAAATTAGAAAAATTACAATATACATATAAGAAATGTATAAGATTTTTAAAGATCATTCCGTTGGCATTAATTTGTATGAAATTGTGGCCCACATACTCTCAAGTCCACATAAAAACGCAATTTGCTAAAGAATATGTAGTCTAATGAGTGCAGCCGGGATAAAGGAGGGAAACAGAGTATTATCAAAAACGATGAAATAAAATTTTGATTACAATAAAATTGTAATGACAAATTAGACAAATTTTATCTGGCAAAGATGACGAACATATTTTGAAACAAGTAAAAGCTCGGAAAAATACTTTTAATAAAACAGCTGCATACGTATGTAGTTTTTATATACGTATAACATAATTTTGGAAATCTGCCAACCTTGGTTAGAAGTATCACAAAGGTAGTTACGGTAATGGTGTAACCAAACGGTTTTATATGTTACAGATAATGACAATTGTCAGACAATAATAATAATGATTTTTTTAGTGACGTGTTTGTTAAAATAACCCATTTTTATACAAAACTGTAATTAATGCTTTAATTTTCAGTACATGGACGATAAGTTTATTCGTATGAATATACTTATCTATATATTTTTTTAAATAATATACGTACAACTACATACGTATAGACCCTTAGTGCTGGTTCAAAATGGGACAACAGGAGAGGAAGATTCAAATGCCAGAATCAACCAAATAGAGAAAGTAATGACTGATGCTGTTTCACCCACAAAAAAATCAGACAATTTCAGTCAGAAGTACTCACAATAATAAAATTTACTTGCATACATAAATATGTATGTTTAAACCCATATCAGACCTCAATACGCTACGAACAAGTTGCACAGCACTAAACAACACAAATCACCATTAAAATCACCGAAACAACCCAAACTCCATACAAATCGAATTAAAAAACGATCGTGATAAACCGAGGCCACCCGGAAAGAACTGCAATCTTGCCTCGGCCATATTTCTTTCGTTGCACAATAAGGCAGCCGCAACTTCGGTGCATAATAATATACCGAGCGGAAGCCACCAGCCTCTCCCGGCTCGCGCATAATAATAAAGAATAGTTTTCATTGTGAACATGTATGTATATGTATACATATGTATACGCGACATAGCAAGGGTATAAAACACAAAGGACCTCCTCCGCAGAACCCCTGGCCCCGGGAAGAAGGGCTCGGGAGAGCGAACACCCACCTACGTACATTGTACCTACGTATCCACCCAGCATCCACCAGAAATTCTGCCGTGTAAGTGGAATTATGGAAATGCGCGTATTAATATTTTATCGCGTTGCAAGAAACGTTCGCAGCTAGCATAAATAAGGGATAAGGCGACGAAAAAATATTTATGTATAGGGATAGGGAGAGGAGGAGCGAACGTGTGCAGGTCAAATCGCACCAGGACTACATACAATGCGAAAACTTCCCGTACAACGTTCCATCAACATATGCATATGTAATGTATCATTTCCGGCGATTGCCTGGCGTTCCTCGGGTGAATCAAAGTTGAAAAAATAATTGAAAATCCGTCTTGCAAGAGTATTATTACATAGTACGATACTAGCAATGATCTGAGTTAGGAGACCACTTACATATGTACATGTAGGTATATAGGGGTGACGGCTAAATATACGTTTTGTGCATATATATATATATATATATATATATATATATATATATATATATATATATATATATATATATATATATATATATATATATATATATATATATATATATATATATATATATATATATATATATATATATATATATATATATATATATATATATATATATATATATATATATATATATATATATATATATATATATATATATATATATATATATATATGAGTTCGGTCTTTCGTGTCATGCGGGGAAGACGTGCTTCTGCGTTCTTCCCGCTATTACTCGCTTAAACCCGGCTATTGCACGAAATTTAATCTAAAAACTTAACCATCTAAACACTTATTTTACTAATTTCATCCTAGTATAATTTAAGTGTAAAAATAAACAGCAAATCGGTCGTAAAAAAAGGTTTTATATCAGTTATTTCGAAAAATTTTGTGCTAATTTTTGTGTCAAATCTGAGCAATAGAATATACGAACGAGATACATCTCCTTACCTGAATACAAAAAAAGGGTCCTTCAGTCGGTCCCACAGAAGCAATAAATCTTCCACATAATTGCTTCCAGCCAAAAATCTTTAACGAACTTTACTTAATAGAATAATAGCAAACAGAAACGGTGTTTCCCAACTGTCTATCAGTTCTTTTTCATATTTAAATTATATTAAAGTAATTCGTGTAATTTTATATTCTTTACTAAAGTTATTATTAAAATATTAAATTGCAAACCGCACTCACATATATAAATCCGTTGTCTCCAAAGAGGCGTCTCACGATAAAGATCTATAAAAAAGTAGTATAACAATTGCTAATCTATTATTATCATAACTAACTACTTTCACTTACAAAGTAACCCTGTTAAATGGCATGTAATAACTCATAAGTGATCCAAGTGATACCTAGGATGACTATCTGTCAAAGCTGACCACAGAGAAGAGTCTATGGCGGTAAGAACTCACTCCTTGAATGGAAATCTCTCTCAAGTACCGCCTTTTTCTCAACACATCTTGGATAAATGCGAGAAAAATAATATCCAAACCTCCAACAAGGTAAGAGTGACGATGGATGATAGCTTAGCTAATAGAAACCTGTATTTAGCCACGTACAATGTAAGAACGTTATCGAGTGAAGGAAGTGTGCTTGCATTAGAGAATGAATTAGAAAATATCAAATGGGATATAGTAGGACTTAGTGAAGTAAGACGAAAACAGCAAAACCAAATAATCCTAAAAAGTGGTAACTGTCTCTACTGGAGAGGGCTACCAAATGGTAGAATAGGAGGAGTAGGGTTTCTTATCAATAAGAGAATAGAAAGAAATATTATAGAAATAAGCGACATATCGGAACGTATATGCTATATAGTATTAAGAATCTCGAGCAGGTACACTTGTCAAATCTTCCAAGTGTACGCCCCCACATCTAGCCACCCAGACGAGGAAATAGAAGACTTCTACGAAAAAATACAGGACGCATACGATAATAGCCGTCACCACTTTAAAATAATCATGGGCGACTTTAACGCAAAAATAGGACAAAAGGCAAATACAGAAAGAGCAGTAGGCAATTTTGGTACCGGCCAAAGAAACGACAGAGGCGATCGCCTCATAGAATTCGCAGAACACAACAGGCTCTTTATCACTAATTCATTTTTCAGGAAAAACACCAACAATAAGTGGACTTGGGAGAGTCCTAAAGGAGACAGAAACGAGATCGATTTCATCCTAACAAATGCCCTGCACTCCGTTAAAGACGTTAGTGTTTTAAGTAAAGTAGATATAGGTAGCGATCACAGATTAGTCCGTGCCAAGATGGCCATTAATATAAATTGCGAACGTAGGAAATTAATAAAAGGATGCAGTAACTCTCCAGATTTCGCTCAACTAAGGTCTAGGAAAAAGGAATTCGAACTCGAACTTGGAAATCGATACGGGAAATTAAACCCAGAAGCAGACATCGAGGAATTGAACACTGTAATTAGTTCGGTTCTAACCTCAACAGGTAAGAAATTAGGTGGATTCAGGAAACAGATTAAATTAAGCAAAATTTCAGCGGAAACAAAAAACCTAATTAAGCATAAAATGAATTTAGATAGGGATAATAATAAGCAAGAATACAATCTAGTAAATAAGGAAATTAAAAAGAGAATAGTCAGGGATGTCAGGGATTTTAACAGCAAGCTAATAGAAAATACCATTAAGAATAACCGTAGCCTGAAAAAGTGCAAACAGGATCTTTTCTTAGGCAAAAACCAAATGATCGCAATCAGATCAGAGAGCGGAGTAATAATTAGGAATAGAGAAGAAATCATAGACAGAGTTTACACGTTCTATGCAAAACTATACGAGAACGACAACGGCCAATTCCCCGCTCTGGAATCGACACACGGCCAAAGGGTTCCTGCAGTATTGCCTAGCGAAGTAGAGGCCGCGCTAAAAACTGCAAAGAACGGTAAAACCCCAGGGGAAGATAATATTCCCATTGACTTACTAAAATGTGGCGGCCCCCCCCTAATTAATATCTTAGCTAGGCTTTTCAGCAAATGCATCCAGAACCAAGCTATACCAGAAGGATGGAATAACGCAACTATCATTTTAATACACAAAAAAGGCGACAAAAGCGATATCAAGAACTACCGACCCATTAGTCTACTTTCAGCGGTCTACAAGCTCTTCACGAAGGTTATTACAGAAAGGCTGAAAAATATCCTCGACGAGAACCAACCTATAGAGCAGGCAGGGTTTAGGGCAAATTTCAGCACAATGGACCACCTCCAAGTAGTTGGCGAACTAATCGAGCGCGCCAACGAATATCAACGGCCATTGTGCCTAGGTTTCGTCGATTATGAGAAAGCCTTCGATACAGTTAGTCATAATGCAGTACTTAACGCTCTAAAAACACAGGGAGTGCCGGAACCCTATGTGGGACTGTTAGCTGCAATATATAAGAATGCCACAGCTTCGGTTAAAATTTTTTCAGGTACAGATAGATTTAGCATAGGAAAAGGAGTAAGACAAGGAGATACAATCTCGCCCAAGTTATTCAATGCGGTGCTTGAGGGAGTTTTCAGGAAATTGGATTGGGATACAGCCGGAGTAAGCATCAATGGTCGCTTTTTGAGTCACCTTCGGTTCGCAGACGATATAGTTTTAGTAGCTCGTGATTCAGCTGACCTACTTATCAGACTAACACAGCTGGACAGGGAAAGTAGAAAAGTAGGATTAAAAATTAACGTAGATAAGACTAAACTAATGTTCAATAGTTATTGCATGCCTGATAGCATCCCCTTAGATGATAAACCAGTAGAAGTAGTAAATAATTATTTATATTTAGGTCAAATAATTGACATGTCTGGTAGTAAAAATGAAGAGATAAAGAGACGTATGAAATTAGGGTGGAGTGCATTTGGACGGATGAATGCTGTTTTTAAATCAAAAATGCCACTCTGCCTGAAGAAAAGGATCTTTGATCAATGCGTTTTGCCAGTGATGACGTATGGATGTGAAACTTGGACACTGAACGCCAAGATGCAAAATAAAATCCAATGCACTCAAAGAAGTATGGAACGCTGTATGCTTGGCATAACGAGGAAAGACAGGAAGCGGAACACGTGGGTGAGAAATATGACAAGGGTAGTGGACATAGTGGATAGAGTGAAGAGATTGAAATGGCAATGGGCGGGTCACGTAGCTAGGAGGATGGACGAAAGGTGGACAAAAGAAGTGCTTGAATGGTACCCGAGAGAAGGCAAAAGAGTAAAAGGAAGACCGCAAGGAAGATGGGTGAACGAAATTAGGAAAATGTGCGGAATGAGATGGATGAGTGTTGCGCAAAACAGAGACGAGTGGAAGCGTGTTGGAGAGGCCTTCATCCAGCAGTGGATGGCGAATGGCTGTAAATGATGATGATGATATATATATATATATATTTTTTTTTTTTATTTTATTTTTTTTTATTTTACATATATACCAGGAAGGCCTTACAGGAAAATCCCAATGCGCCTTCCTGGCCAATTACAAATACAAATGCAGCATTTTTTATTATAATTCGTTGAATTGCGAGACACTGAAAAAACTCGCAAATTAACGAGACATCTATGAATTGTACATAAATTCTTATTGTACATCCATCAAATTTCAAATAGTGGTGACATAGTAGGTAGGAAGGATTTTTAGCCAATTTTTTTTTCCGGGAACCGTTTCAACAATGAAATCAGAGAAAATTGGCAAACTCTGATAGGAAACGATCAACCTGGAGTCACAAATCCAGGTCTGACCAACAGCATACTCTGAAAAATTCATTTTCATTCAGGGATAGAACCCGGCACCTTCTTGACGGTAAGCAGAAGCTTAACGTCCGAGCTATGCTGCTGGCTATATATATATATATATATATATATATATATATATATATATATATATATATATATATATATATATATATATATATATATATATATATATATATATATATATATATATATATATATATATTGTTATTTTTGTCATCTCTAATTGTTTTAGGATATTCTATAGGAATAGGAATTCCTGTAATGCCACAGTGGTCCAAACTTTAAATAAATAAATAAACCTATATTGTATGTACATGTGCCATGACAGGAACTACCCTAAGGCGACACGTATGGTATGATTAATTTTTGTACATAAGTACTAGAAAATTTTCAAATGTAACAGTACAATAGAGACATCTATGAACAATTGACAAAACAAATTTTGCTACTCGTCAAATTTGCGAGAAATACATTATATACACAGGTAGTATATTTTTATATGAAAGATTCTACAAACTTGAGATGGCAATAGCTTTGCAAGAAACTGAGGGGGAGGATACGGATTTAATGGATTCATTACAATAATTAAGCTAGGAAAATCGGAAAATCCTAACAGGAGGTGGTTGATCTGAGTTTTAATACCCACAAGACCTCGCCAGCAGCTTATTTAGCCAAAACTAGAAGCCATGACCTCTCTACTGATATTCAATAGTGCACTTAATATGTATGTATTAATATATTGTACTCTAATATCTTAATATATTGTACTCTACTGATATTTAATATGCACAACTGTGGCTAGAGTATCAATATCTTTACTCACCATCTATATCTTTACATCAAACCATAGAGTGTTCAATTCACTTTACCATAGTGATAATCTAAACTGTGTACTGTATTACTTAGCTAATCTAAAGGTCGAATAAGATCCTTCTACATCCAATCAAATTCACTCATTTTTGTTTCAAAACAACTACATATGTTCTACCTGTAAAAACAAGCAAGCTTCTTGCGTATGACGTCACGTTAGCTAAGAAAGAACGAATCTATTGAACAGCTAATAAATTGACCATTAAATCTCAAGATGTATGTCAAATATCTACGAACGCAATTAGCTGTAAAGTAAGTCCACTTAAAGCAACAGTATTCGTTATTTAGTTAATTAACAGAGTTTGTAGATCTGTCCCTTACCTTTCCGTCTATTTAAATTTATACATATTAAGAAATATACAATGAAGTTTCTTTGAAGTCATTTATTTAAAGTAAAACCTTTAAGAAAATGCGTTTCATCATTTTAAAATATAATGACTTTACATATGTAGATAAAATAAACACCTACATAAATATATGTACATACTTAAAAATCCTCCATAGCGATCCTTTCCCATAAATTTTGCAAAGATACAAATGCCCATCATAAATCAGCGAAACGTCGAAGTACTGCTATAAAGTCACCCTCACGATGTGAGGGTTTTGAATACTAAACTCACTGTGGCACTCTTGACAATCTATGTACAATATTATGCTACATTGTATTTTTGAACTAGAAAGGTAGCTTTAGAACGACTCGCATACATTTTTAAATTGAAAATCCCTTATGGTTGTCTGTCGCGATATATAATCTTTCTACATATGTACTGCCGACGTTGCTTTCTTTTCCCACGGCTTCGTATCGAGGAGTCGACAAGTTGTGAAGTGGTCGACAAGAGTCATTGTCCCGGCCACTTGAAAACAAACAGACCAACGAATTAAACGGGTGACTCCACTTCGAACAAGCCAGATGGCCACTACATAAAAGTAAACATTACATTATATAACGTCTTTACTATGGAAATAAAATCTACACGAGAGAAATCAATAATGAGTTCCCGAAATGAGTGTGTTTATCAATTACAATTAATTTGCATAGTTCAAACAAAATGTTTAAATCGAAAAATATGTATATATTTAGAGAGCCAGATGATTACATAAATTCTTGCCCGCTTAAAGTTAAGAAGCATTTAAGCCTTACATATGAAAATCGAGTGCGAACTTTTGCGATAATCTAATATATAGAAAACTAGCTGAACCCTGCATGCTTTGTAATGCCACAATAACGCATGCAATTCCCGTTCCCGTTTTCGTTCCCATTCTCGTTCCCGTTCTCGTTCTCGTTCTCATTCCCGTTCCCGATTCCGTTCCCGTTCCCGTTCCCATTTGTCAGAAAAACGCAGGCAGCGAACACATTTGAAATTATTGCCACACAGACAGACATTCAATTTTATATACATATATACATAGATGTACAAATTCTTAATTTGACCATTTGAAAATTCGATTTAAATATAAAACGAGTTTAAAACATTAGTTATGCCAATATACACCTTGCAATTTCAGTTCTCAATATATTAAAATCGATTTTTAGCAACGGTATAAACACAATATTTAAACAGACTTTCATATAAAATTTAAAATTCAAATAAATAAATATATTTTGTTTTATTATTTTCACATAAATATATGCATATGGAAATGAATATATTTCACCTTTGATGTATCGCTTTAGCCTTTTCAAAAAGGATTAAATACATACATATATTTATAATAATTCTCAAAATATACCTTTATAAATAAAGCAACATATCAAATGACACTTACATACAAAATATGCATACAAACAAATGTATTGTATGACTGTTGTAGATCTTTCGCGAATAAAATTTCGCACACTTCACTGCAACCGATCACACGAACGTTAAATAGCACATATTATAATCAATCCACCACTTATAATTGCAACACACGCGTATACATATTACAACGACCGTTAATATTTCACATTTATTTATACTATACAAACAGCATAGCAACAACAATCAACCGCGAGACAGCTTTGGCCGAAGCACGATTTTTAACATCAATCGAACGAAAGCAGACAGGCAGACAGACACATTGCGAAATTTCAACGCGAAATAATTCGAAACGCGCAACTCTGCGGTAAAGCTTGCATTTTGCATAATCAAGTTAACGCGACACCGAAACTTTTGCCCGCGCCTAAATATTACATTAACCCGCACACGACGGCGCATCTCTCAAACCGTCGAATTTACACTTTTACGAAAGCACGATCGTATCGTCCGGTAAATTTGTACAGATTTAATTGGATGGTAGAGGCGTGGACCACGCGCGTGCTTCCCCGTGTTATGACGACGGGGTGTTGTAGTATCAAATTTGCATACGTCCACAAGTCAGGTGAGAGGGGTTTGGTATGTTTACTTGCAAACCTCCCCTCCCCCCAAGCCCCTTCTCCCACCCCCTGCTGCTTGTTCCCGGACCACTCCCTGGGACAATTTCGGTCAGCTGATAGCTGAGCTCGGGACCTCTGAGAGGGACCTTATCTTGTCGAGGGGGCGAGAGATATATTGGCCGGCTCGAAGGTGTTAATGGCCGGAAATTTAAAAAGGATATCGATTTTCGAACGCCTTAAAAGTGTACGGGCAGATTCCATGTAGCAGGGGTTTTGGCTTATGGTCCGTATATGTACCATTCGGAGCAGAGAAATGTTGTAATAATAGAAGTGGCTTTAGGCATCATATTGTTGTCATGTGAGAAATGTTCACAGACCTTTTCAAATAATTTTGGCGTCAGTCGTATTTGATGCTTGGTGCTCGACGTATGTATGTATATAATATATATAAAAACCGACTGTCGGTAAATATGTATATAAATATGTAACAGACCGTGGACCAGTATGGGGAACCAATCACAGCCGAGTATTCGAGACGCCGGGAAGTGTGGTAGTGGGGAATTGGGGAAGGGGGGGGGTGTGGAGCGCCACTCGCTTTTTCACCTATAAATTACCTTACATTATACTCATATATTTATTTATTTTATTTATTTATTTATTCAAATAGCAAAACTGCTAATACATCTAATACAAAATAACAACAAAAAATTATATATCATTTTCCACAAAGGTATCCATTAACACCCTTCAAGAAAGCAGCAATGTTATTAGAACTTCTAATGCCTTCAGGAAGGGCATTATACATTTGAACACCTCTGTGAAAAACACCTCCTGCAGTTTTAGCTTTCTTAACTCTGCCTATAATTAATTTATTCCTATTTCTCGTTTTATAATTATGTATATCTCTATTCCTAACTATATGATTATTAAAATATTTGGGTAATAGATTCTTATCTAGCTTATATATAAACTTTTAAGTGCTTACTTTAAGACTATTTCTAATGTCCAACCATTTCAATTCATCTAACATACTTCTTACATTCTTACGTTTCCTCACATTCAAAATTGCACGCATTGCTCTATTCTGCACTTTCTGCAGTTTATCAATACACAAACCACTAAATAGACTAAACCATTAAATATATCACATATAACTTTATTTTTAGTCGTGTTTCAATTCCTTTTCAAAACCACCAGTTGAAATCAACGAGCACAACTCTAGTTTCCAATAAAAACTTGTCTGTTTGTTTATATTACTTGCAAGATGGGCAAGTGCATCGTTAAAATCTGCACAATGCATTCAAAAACACACAATAAACAACATGGAATACATTTTTATAATTAAATTGATCATTTAATTATCATGTCATTCAATTAACATCGTAGTTTGACAGATTTTAAAAGTTTCATGTCGGTCGCCCGCATTCTACATAAAATTTCAGGTGTGGCACCAGAGAAATGTAAAAATTATTTTTAAATAAATGTAGGTAATAACATTTCTCTTGGTGGCGCCGAATACTCAATTATATTAATAATCAGTTATTTAAGTATAATTAATATAAACATCGTTCATTTTATATTATACATATTTTTGTTGAAACTATACATTACACGTTAATTTAAGAGATCCCAAGGATAGACAAATACAAAAAAGTGGATAGAAATAATCCTCCAACTGAGAAAAGAAACGGATTGGCCACCAACGCCCAACACCACCATATACTCAAATTGTAAATAAATCTATATCAAAATAAAACTTTAATTTCTGTAGTGAATATGTGATGACCCTGATTATATTCCGTGCGTTGTAGCGTAGTTATGGAGACGTACCGCGTATTATTGACACAAGCAAAGCATTGGTAAAGGCGCTTCTATTATTATAACATTTCCCTGATTCGGAGGCCTGTGGAGAGGTTTCAAGGGATCGCTGCTGAAGAAAATATCAGTTCAAATGTTTGTAGATGTGTGAATTATAATTTAAGATAAATTTTAAAGAACTTCTAATCTCCTATTTTTTCTCTAAATTTTAACAAAGTCTTAAACGTGTCCAAAGTGTTTATTAAACATTACATTAAACACGTGGATATGCATTGAAAATAAATTGTATCCTAGTTTTAAATGTATTCCTTCTCTATATATTATATTATTATCCTTTAAAGATACATACATACGTATATATGTACATACATATATTGAGCTTATATTTTAAGCACTGTCAAAAGTTGTACTATACTTGGATTTATGTATGTACATGTATATAAAGAATTAAATTCAAACTATCCCATTTACATATATGCATACTATGAAACGGACCATATAGTATGAAAAGAAAATTGCAAAGCAAATCGAAACGAAAATACTAACTTTTCAAATCCGATTTCAAGCTCTAGAGCACGTGTATTTTATGAACAGTTTTTTACATAATATTTCTAAAAATAGATACACAAACAGATCGATCCATCTTGGCGAAAGTTTTCCCATCGGAAAACGCCTATGACGAATGACGAAGAACCACTACAAGATTTGCAGCTGGTCTGTGAAACGTAAATAGTGTCCGATCGATATGCGTTGTTGCATTGGAATGGTGAAGAGCAGTGCAATGTCCTCACTAATGGCCGGTCATGAATTACGCACGACCCTATATATAATGTATATTATACATACATATTTATGTACAGCTGAATATGTGCTAGCTTTGTATTAACGGACCTGTTGTTGGCACTCTAATTTAATTTATATTTCCTCTATACATTTTAAGCTCGGAAAAACAACATCAAATTGAATGATTGAAATGTAATATGTATATGTACTATAATTGCATATTTTATTTAATATACATAATATATATGAAAAAGCTTTTATTTAGATACAATTAGGGATCGCAATACCAGTATACCGGTTTCCGGTAAATTTTAAAACACCAGTAATTGCTGGACACTATTTTATCGCGAATTAAATACATATAAGGTCATATCATTGCATTATATTACATTAAAAATCGATGCATATGGCGTAGTATTGATTGGGTTGTCTGGAATTTGTTTATTTTTAGTATTAAATGTGGAAATTTCAAATTGATAAATTCACTGGCAATACAGACCAACCAAATCAAAATAAATATGATCAGACGGATGTTTCAAATATGATTCAAACTTTGAAATGGTCTGAATTTTTAATAAATAAATATTAGTTCAAAATAAAATTAGAATTTATTTATTATTACAAAAGACATTATTCACCTGAAAATTATTTTTTATTGTTACGATTCAATATAGATTAACATTTTTAAGAAAAGTACCCACATACAGCTATGTAATCCACTTTTTTTTTCATTTGCTGGTAAATACCGATTTATCGGTAGTAGGGAAAAAATCATTTACCGTTTACCGGTTTATTAAATTTGACGATAAATTGCTATCCCTAGATATAATATATGTATATTTTATTTTTGGAAACTTGAACTTTCGCCGTTTGAAAAAAGTATCACAAAGAGTTGCAAAGCGCTCGGATATGAAAGATTTATGGTTTCCATTTTTTCGAGACCACAAATATTATTCGCCATAATAAAAGCAGCCCAAGCGAGAGATTAAAACTTTCAGACTAGAGCCGATCTAAGTGTGGTCCAATTCTTACAATTTAATCCAGTCTGTTAAGTGCGTAAGCCATGAATAATGGAAGAGAACAGTCCAATAATGAAAATGGAGCTGAAACGACATGTAATTACAGTACTCACATGGTCTGATGCACTTAGAATAATTTTTACAATTATTTATCATGGCTACTGAAGTACTATATAGTTATACATACACAGATAGGTCATCAAATTGCAATTAAACTTAAAATTGATGATGTCGTAGAGATGCATCTCCCACCAATTCGTTATTCAGCAGGCGACACTGTGGCGTCTTGAAGATTATTAGCTGGAGATAAGAGTCTCTACGACTGTCCAAAGGCTAGGGATGAATGGGGTGTGGGTGGGTGGTTGGGCGGTCGGCTGGCCACAACACTTCTGGCATTTAGATTACTTATCTAATCAAGCGAGCGGCCGGGATAAAATGGATGAGGCGAAGGGAGAAAGGGCGAGGGTGACCGGCTAGCTCACCGGGGGACTTTTACTTAAGGAACGGAAGCGTTTAGGGGTGCAACACACCCCCTTGTCCCGTGGGACCGAATGACCAGAGTGCACTCTCCACTCACACTCGAATATATTTATCTAGTGGACAATGCTGAGATACGAGTCGTTTCCAGTTATATTAAACTCGATCCACATCGTGGAGAAGTATGCTGGGGAGTGCAATTAGTCAGACTGAAATTTACTATTGACTTCTTCCGATATATTATTTGATATACGAAGCATCGTTTTATCACCATTGAAATGTACTGAAGGGTATTTCTTGAGATAAAACCATAACAATACATTTTAAAGTGACACAGTTATTTTTTTACGGTTTTGTATGACATTAAGAAAAGCAACCACAAAACGTTATATCCATTTGAAATGTAGATACTTCACTTTAGAATCAGAAATTTTAATTTATCAAATGTAATATAAACAAATGTCTTACCTTCAATAAAATAAAGATAAATACTTTTTCATGTGAACAAATCAACTAATAATATCGCCAATTTGGTCATAAATAAATTTTAAAGTAATAACAATATATGTATGTATGATTTGTAATTCCATTTTTGATTTAATCGAAAGATTTCATTTAAAAGTGGGTTTTATATGGTGTTGATTCATTTAAATTTAAATTACTACAATTTTTTCATCGTCTTTATATTAAAGAAATATTTAAAATTAAAAATCTTTTATTTGACCGTCAATTGAATGAAAATGAAAATGGTTTTTATGATACAAAAATGTAAAAAAAATATATAAAAATTCCTTTATTTAAAACGAATTGTACCAAATGCAGTCGTATATTAGATTTCATTCGCTGAGATAAAATAAATTCAAGTGGCTTTAAAAGTTTCCCCCACGACCATAATATCCTCTACTAAAGCTTTCGTTTCCACGACGACCATGGAGAGGTCAAGTCGGACAGCTCTAATCCAAAGGGAGGAAAAACACTCCGGAAAACCGGAAATGTAATGAACGGCCTTTAATACCGTCGACAATTAATTATTTAACTCTTCATACAAACACACTGAAACTTACGCCTTTTGAAATTTCATACACAGTCTTGTTACTGGGGAGCTTCTATTAAGCAAAGAAAGCTCATTCGATATTCATAAGACAGCTTCGATAACGCAAAGTATTAAAACGATATCGAAACACGAGGAGGAAATTTATGGAAAGCGATATCGAGCCTATGCGACACTTATTTATCTCACGAGACGTTTGAGAGGGCGTTGCCAATTTACCCGATGTGTTTTTGTATATAAAGAAAACCAACAATGTGAATTTGAATTTTATTACTTCTTAAAGTATCAAAAATATCCTACACTATTAAAATCAACATATTTTGTATATGTATGTATATAAATTATCCTATAAACGGAAACAAAATTTTTAATAAAATTACTCATTTTTATTATATAATCGCTCAGAAAAAATTCCAAAGAATAGTTGGTATAAGAATAGAATGTATTTGAAAAAAGTTGTAGTGGAAAATTCAAGAATTTTCCACCAGAGGAAATCGGAAGTAAATACTCGAAGATTGCATCGCTCGTTGCGTCCAAGCCGTCGTTGCAATAGTCTTTATGTGCTCACGGCTAAAGAGCATCGTACAGGAAAAATATTGCATTATCTAGTCGACACGGTCAGCCCGGACATTCGTTAGCCTTATTTGCAGAGATGGCCTCCGGGAAAGAGACGCTTTTCCAACGCTTCGAAGGGTTCAAACGCTGCAGGCGTCACAGAAATTGGTAATCGAATTGTCGACGTACCATTTCAGTAAAAAAATCTGCACCATAAAAATATATTAAAAAATGTTGTTATATATAGCCTTGGCTACATTTCATCTAAAACCAAAGAACAAACCAGAATAAGTACAAACTAGTAGACCTTTTAGTAGAAGAATCAAATATGTATGTAAATTTTGACTTGTGGCCATTTTCTAAAGAAAATGACCTTCATCTTAAAATATGAGAATAATTTCATAAAAAAAATTTATATCGTACATACAGTACTGTACACTATGTTCAATGTAGTATTGGTCATGAGATTCAAAGCTGTGAAATATTAGTCATTTCATACTAACTAAGCAAAAATTAGACGTACATAATACTCTAAGCTGACTTTGGATACTGAAGTACTATAATTGCTTTATTTCCAGGGCTGTGGAGTCGGTTCAAGACTTTATTTTAAGATTTGACTCCGACTTCGACTCTGATTCCGACTTCGGCTCCGGTTCAAACTTCGACTCCTGAACGATTTTAGTAAGATTTACTTTTCTGGCCAACGTAAATTATTAATAATAAAAATAATAGCAATTTTCAAAATATAAAATTTGATGAATTTGATAAAACCACTTAAAATTGACAAGTAACTCAATTTATTTAAATATTGGTAATAGGTATAAAAAAGTGAGTACATTTATAGTGTATGCGTATGAATTTCATACACAAACAAATCAATGTAATAAAAAATAATAAAATAAATAAATTATGAGACGGAGGAAACAATCGGTTTTGGCCAGAACACATCAAATTCAACTATTTTATCTAAAATGTAATTCAGATTCGTGATTTTTATAAATAAATGATTGAATTTCAATTGAAGCCTCTAGTTGACGCATACCAAAATATTATTAATTAAAAATAATAATAATAATACAAAGGAGTTGGAGTCAGTTGGTATTTTTACGACTCTACATGAAATACTCCACGACTCTGACTCCGACTCCACAGCCCCGTTTATTTCTCTCACATTTTAAAGAAACGATCTATCCAACATACAAAACTTTTTCTAATTTAGCACACGATTTAAATTTTTCTATCATTCTTAAAATCCTATATGATCCCAAGTAGCAATTTTGTAATCCTGAGCGATCATATTTACAACGAGTAATATAGGAGAGTGTGTCAAACTAACTGGGCTGTTTGTATGGATGTAAATAAATTGAAGGGACAAACAGTCACCCTTTCAATGTAGTGTTTTCAGTGTGGCACTATGCCACGCTAGGTCGATACATCGATACAAGCAGGTTAGGGGATGTCCACCAGCTTCCCCCTCTTGTCTGTGAATATATGTTGTTTTCCTCCGGTAGCCTACACCCCAGCGTGAAATATGGGCGATGGAGGGTTGCGGCAAAATGTGAAATATTGGCTGCAAGCGAATCAAAAAGGAAATAATGTGAAAAGTCCAAACACGTATGTATGTACGTAGTATTATGGTTACGTGGCCAGAATCACTTTGTATCGCTTGCAGTGAGAGCTTTCCATCGAAACAATAACGAAAACTTTTGCAATGGTTCCAAGTTGGCAAATATTTTTCCAATTAGTCTACACCTTGCTGTTAAAATGTGGATTGAAACATCAATTCGTCGACTGAATTGACATTCGAAATGAAATGAATACAAATAATACGCGTAAGAACGTTAGAAAAAATTCTGTTTTTTTTCTTGCTTATAATTGAGTATGTATATTATTAATTTTAAAATATGAAAATATTTTAAAGTTTGTACCATTGTGGCATTACCGGAGTCCTTATTGCGACATAACGGTCGGAAAAATACAGATAAGAGAAAAATAAAAATATATATATATGTACATACATAGACAAAACATACATTTGTAAATCATAAAAAAACAAAAGCAATATAATAATAGCAGATAAAGTAATAATCATATTAATATTATAATAATATAATACTATGATTACTAACAAAATTAAATTAAAATTGTAAAATAGAAAATGATCAGTAGCTATTAAAGTAGATATAAGATGTATTGTGAACATATATTAGTAATAATAAAAAGCATTTAAAAATCAAAATACTGCTGGTTATATATGTGTATATATATGTACATATATAGGTATTGTATATATTTAATGATAAAGATACACGATAATGTAGAGAGGCAGGTATCGAAGGTTAAATTTCAATAAAAAATAAATTTTACATTTGAATATATTTAATTGAAATAAATAAAGCTCGTTTGTTTTGTTTGTTTATTTTTACTAGGCAACGTACATATGTATTTTATTCCATCTATTTCTTTCCTCGTCATCGAAACTGTCCAAGGTATGTTTGCTCATTAAGAATTAACTTTCGTACTATCAACCGCGACTCGGCAAACACAAACGAATTTAAAAAGCGGGCAAATTGACAACGTGGGGCGAGCATCGAACTTTTTTACTCGTGGCAGAGTATCGCCATCTTTAATTCAGCGCGGGTTGCGTCGAATTGGAATTTCCTCCATTTTCTACTTTCGCTTTCGCCCTCACAAGAAGAAGTAGAAGAAGAAATGCTTCGGCGAAAGTTTATTTGTTTTGCGGAAAAGCTTTTTGCTTGTTAAGTCGCGCTCGCGCGCGCGAGCCCAGTAGATTAAATAAAAACACATTTGACAACGTCGTAGACTACTTGCCCCTGTTTGTTTTACCGTTTGCCGAACCTGTGCGAGGGGTCGTCTGGCTTTTAGGGGATCTTCGACCAAATCCCACGGACTTACAGCCTCCGGTCCCGGCGGCCTAACAAGCGTCACAAAACCTCATACGGCTCTGGAGCTCGCTAATCACTACTAACGCGACCATTGTTTTTGCCCATTCCTTCATTATCCACTCCCAAACTACATATGTACATGTAAAAACAGTACAAAAATATTGAATCGTGTAATTATACCGAAAGCTTAGTTCGAAAACGGGGGGGGGACCCCCTCTTGTGAAAGCCGCTTTCGTCGAGAACAATACGATGTTCGAACGATCGTAACTTTTTCAATTAAAGCACTTCCCCTTATGGGATCGAGATCTTCTCCGCCCCCAAAATGTATCGGAAAGTGCATCTGTCGAAAGCTACAAGGAGTGAAATCTCCCTTTTCATGTTTTTGCCGTTGAATTATTGAAGCGATCTGCCAAATTACAAACGCGGTAATGCGATTTGGATGCCGCAACAACAACAAGAGTACCGTTCAACTCTCATTATTTAATCGATAAAATAAATAGACCATTTATAAATGACCATAAATAAGACTTTACATAAAAATAATTCAATAACTAGAATACAATATTACAAAATCAATCTTACTCATATGGGAAATGCGCGTTTATCGGTTGTGCTGCCTTTATCTTACCTGTAACAAATATAAAAATAAACATTAAAAATAATCCATAATTAAATATACAAATGAAATACATGTAATAAAAAACAGTTAACAGAGTAAAATTAAAAAATATATTAGAGTTATCTCCACTTATGAATATTTTAAGATCTTTTGTTTCAAATCTCGTGGTGAAAGAATCAACGTGTAATTGTTTTCTTTTAATAATACAAATATCGCAAATATAAATTTTAACTAGAATGTTTGTACATTACACGAATGAATAAGAAACTTGTGCTTAATTCATTTTCGGAAATGCGTACGTGGGCGCATAAACGCCCCCATTGACTTTTATCGTCGTCTGCGATATTTTAAGAATACAATATTTTTATTTATTTATTTATATATATTTTAGCTATCAAGCCAATTTAAAAAAAAATACATCTTAATTATTATACTTAACTCTAAAATTTATAATTAACTTATATGTACTGTCCCTCACAGAGGTGTCTCTTCGCACCTCGCAGGAATGCATCCATGTTTTTAGCAGACCTGACGCACTCAGGGAGGGCATTATACATGAGCACACCCCTGTGAAAAACACCCCCAGCCGTCTTATTCTTTCTTACTCTACTTACAACTAGTTTGTCCTTATTTCTAGTATAAAAACTATGTTTATCTCTATTCCTTATTATATAATCATCAAAATACTTAGGTAATAACTTATGATCTAACTTATAAACAAAAGACAATGTACTAATATTTAGACTAATTCTAATACTCATCCATCCTAATTCATCTAACATACTTCCAATACTCTTAAATCTACTCACATTCAAAATAGCTCTCATAGCTTTATTCTGTATTTTTTGCATTTTTTCTAAATCTTGGCCACTAAACAAATTAAGCACAGTGGCACAATAAACCACATGTGGCAAGACAATTGAATTAAACACTAAAATTTTACTTTTTTTACTTAAAATATTTCTTAATCTACATAAAACACCAACTTTTCTAGCCATTTTTTTTATTATATAGTCAGCGTGCATTTTAAAATTTAGTCCTGAATCTATGTATACACCTAAGTATTTTATATTTTCAACTTTTTCAATTAACTTATCATCAATTCTAATTTCATTCAATATATTTTTATTTTTACCATTCAACCACATCATTTTTGTTTTATTCACATTCAACTTTAATTTATTTTCACACAACCAGTCATTCACATAATTTAATTCTATATTTAAAATCTCAGACATTACATCAACATTCTTTCCAATTATATATATCAATGTATCATCTGCAAACAAATGTATTTTACACATCTTAATTACCTTAACAATATCGTTTATATATAATATAAATAATAAGGGTCCCAATTTGGACCCTTGCGGCACTCCATGAGGTGTTACAAATTCAGAGGATAACACCTTATCAATTTTTACTCTTTGCCTTCTATTATTTAAGTATGATTGAAGCCACTTTAATACTATACCATTTATTCCTAACTTATATAATTTTTGTAATAAAATATTCCTATCTACTGTCTCGAACGCTCGCTTAAAATCTAGAAAAACTGCTCCAACAACCATGCTAGATTCATCCATCGTCTCCATCCAATCAGAAACCACCAATTGGATAGCGGTTTCTGTTGAATGTTTCACTCTAAATCCAGACTGTTCCACAACCAAACAATCATTTATACTAATGAACTCTTTCAATTGAATCATAACGATTTCCTCCAGCATCTTCTCAACAATTGGTAACATATTGATGGGCCTCATTTCACTGGCTTTATGTGTGCCCGTAACCTTTGGTACCGGTACAATAGTAGACACCTTCCATGCATCCGGGACGGATCCCACTTCTAACGATTCATTTATTAATTTCAGTAACTGAGGTCCAACCATGTCCCAAGTGTTGATTAAAATATCTAGAGTCAATCCATCCATACTAGAAACTGATTTCATGCCCTTCAATACACCATTTAATCCCTCCATTTCCACTAATTTAAACCTTTCAAACTTATTTAAACCCAAATTAATATCATCATTCACACTATTATGCCTTGTTTGTATTGAATTAACTATATCATTCACACTATTGATGTAAAACTCATTCAATCTTTCAACCATATCCTCTTTATCATTATATACTACTCCCTCTACTTCTAATTCATTCAAAGAAACATTTTTTCCCCCGGAAATCAAAGTTTTAATTATTCGCCACATTTTTGTGGGATCTTTTTTTGCACCATCAATATTTCTTTCATGCCAATCCCTCTTCGCATTACGTAAAACATTCACACATTTATTCCTCTTTCTTTTATACTCTAACCAAGCCTTTTCTAATTGGATTCCATCCATAGCCTTAATAATTTTATATCTTTTATAACTAACATTCTTATCAACTAAGCTTTCCTTTACTTCCTTGGTAAACCAAGGTTTCAGCTTATGCTTATGCATGATTCTTGTGGTTTTTACGCATTTACTTTTAGAATATGTTATATTACGATACATTATCTCCCACATTTCATTCACACTATCACCATCCTTTCCCCATACACACTCCTTTAACAATTCATTCATCAATTGATAATCAATGTTTTCTCTTTCAGTCACCTGCATATTTTTAAGTCCTCCGTTACTAAACCGCTGTCCCAAAAACATGTTGACAATAGAATGGTCTCCTATTTTCGGTACATCTTTCACCTCACACCGCAGATCCATTATATTTGTTATAACCAAATCAATGAGAGAGCTTGATAAATTATTCACTCTCGTTGCTTCCGTCACTTTTTGTTTAAAACCCAATTCATTTACCCAATTTCTCAACTTTTTTACATAAAATTCTTCTGTCTGTAACCAATTAAAATTCCAGTCCCCAAACATAATTATATTTTTACTCACATCTATACTTCTTTCACTCAATTCTTCTAAAAATTTAAGAAATCTTCCACTTCTACCATTCGGAGAGCGGTAAATTACTAGCAAAAACACAGTAACTCCATTCACAAGCAGATCCACACCAATTGTCCAAAACTCACCATCAACCTTATTAACTATTACATTACCGTAACTTAAATCATCCCTTAAATACAATAGTACCCCACCCGTATGTCTAGAATTAGAGTCACATCTCAAAACACAATATCCATCTATATTCAGCTCAAAATCTTCAAAATCACTAGTTACATGCGTTTCACTTAAACCTATAAATAATGGTTTTTGACTTACAGTTAAACTCCAAACCTCATCCTTGTGAGCAAAAAAACTTTGTACATTTATACCGATACCTTTTGGTGGTTGCTATATATTATTATACTTAATTCTATTTCTCATTAATTCTATATTTCTTTTATATACACTGCACTTAGTGTCCAACGGTCCGTGATTTGTGTTCAAATTTAATTTTAATTTATTATTACTTTTAAAGCAATTATTACATTTTATTATTTTATTGTTACATCCCTCGCTTTTGTGCCCTTCTTCTCCACATTTCGCACATGTCACCTTGTTTCTACAATCCACCGCTTTGTGATTAAATCCGTAACAATTTAGACATCTTAGAATATTAATTTCTTCAAAAACCCTACATCTATCCCAATTTATATTTACTTTTCCATCTTCAATAAATCTTTTAAATGTATTGCAATCTACTTCCACTATCGCATTATATTTATTATTTTTTCTACTTTTCCATATTTTTAACACCTTCAGTTCACCATCATTTATAACTTCTTGATTTTGATTCATCAAACACTCAGCCAACTGTTCACTTGTAAGTTCCTCCGACATATCTACAATTTTAATTTTGGGATTTTTTAATTCCCCTCTTTTAACATTATAATTCTCCCCTAATTTATTTTCTACTTCTTTTATTAATTTAATACTATCCTGTGCACTGTTACACGTTACAGCAATGCCCCCTTTACCGATTTTTTTAACCCCTTGTATTCCTATTTTTAGTTCCTTGGGTTTTATTAAACTTTTGCATTCTTCCTTTGTTTTGTCCGTTTCTTGGATTTTTTTCGGAACAATTATTGTTATGTCTTTATTATTCTTCTTAAGTGCATTTGCATAATTTAAACTATTTTCACTCTTATTTACACTTTTTAAAATGTTTAATTCACTGTTGGTTTT